>NW_026013909.1:0-41955 GCF_020379485.1 Brassica napus | reverse complement strand
AGCCTATAATCTTTGGTTTGTTTTAAAAATTTCTAACCATATTCTAAATTTGTATTAATTATACTAAACTCATTTTCATGGTAAATGAGCATCGTTCAATTGTTTTATCAATTAATTTAGTAAAACTTCATAACACTCCCTAAATCGATGGAATAACCACTATAAAATTATTTTCTTGATAAACGGAGACGACAAAGGCTCCAAACCTCTTTGAACATCATCATATGTTAGTGAAGGATGCAACTAGGCATTAAAACAATATTGTCATATTTTTTGAAATTTTCTCAAAATCTATGGGCTAACCCCTACAAAAATATTGAGTTTTTGGTAAATTCTTTATATACTGAAGCCTATATCTTTAGTGTTGTTTAAAAATTTCTAACCATATTCTACATTTGTATTAATGTATGCTAACTCTTTTCATCATGTAAATGAGCATCGTTCAATTGTTTTTATCAATTAATTTAGTAACTTCATATACTCCCTAAATCGATGGAATAACCACTATAAAATTATTATTTTCTTGATAAACGGAGACGACAAAGGCTCCAAACCTCTTTGAACATCATCATATGTTAGTGAGGATGCAACTAGGCATTAAACAATATTGTCATATTTTTTTGAAATTTTCTCAAAATCTATGGGCTAACCCCTACAAAAATATTGAGTTTTTGGTAATTCTTTATATACTGAAGCCCATAATCTTTAGTGTTGTTTTAAAATTTCTACCATATTCTACATTTGTATTAATGTATGCTAAACTCTTTTTCATGGTAAATGAGCATCGTTCAATTGTTTTTATCAATTAATTTAGTAAAACTTCATACACTCCCTAAATCGATGGAATAACCACTATAAAATTATTATTTTCTTGATAAACGGAGACGACAAAGGCTCCAAACCTCTTTGAACATCATCATATGTTAGTGAAGGATGCAACTAGCATTAAAACAATATTGTCATATTTTTTGAAATTTTCTCAAAATCTATGGGCTAACCCCTACAAAATATTGAGTTTTTGGTAAATACTTTATATACTGAAGCCTATAATCTTTAGTGTTGTTTTAAAATTTCTAACCATATTCTACATTTGTATTAATGTATGCTAAACTCTTTTTCATGGTAAATGAGCATCGTTCAATTGTTTTTATCAATTAATTTAGTAAAACTTCATAACACTCCCTAAATCGATGGAATAACCACTATAAAATTATTATTTTCTTGATAAACGGAGACGACAAAGGCTCCAAACCTCTTTGAACATCATCATATGTTAGTGAAGGATGCAACAGGCATTAAAACAATATTGTCATATTTTTTGAAATTTTCTCAAAATCTATGGGCTAACCCCTACAAAAATATTGAGTTTTTGGTAAATACTTTATATACTGAAGCCTATAATCTTTAGTGTTGTTTTAAAATTTCTAACCATATTCTAATTTGTATTAATGTATGCTAAACTCATTTTCATGGTAAATGAGCATCGTTCAATTGTTTTTATCAATTAATTTAGTAAAACTTCATAACACTCCCTAAATCGATGGAATAACCACTATAAAATTATTATTTTCTTGATAAACGGAGACGACAAAGGCTCCAAACCTCTTTGAACATCATCATATGTTAGTGAAGGATGCAACTAGGCATTAAACAATATTGTCATATTTTTTGAAATTTTCTCAAAATCTATGGGCTAACCCCTACAAAAATATTGAGTTTTTGGTAAATACTTTATATACTGAAGCCTATAATCTTTAGTGTTGTTTTAAAATTTCTACCATATTCTACATTTGTATTAATGTATGCTAAACTCTTTTTCATGGTAAATGAGCATCGTTCAATTGTTTTTATCAATTAATTTAGTAAAACTTCATAACACTCCCTAAATCGATGGAATAACCACTATAAAATTATTATTTTCTTGATAAACGGAGACGACAAAGGCTCCAAACCTCTTTGAACATCATCATATGTTAGTGAAGGATGCAACTAGGCATTAAAACAATATTGTCATATTTTTTGAAATTTTCTCAAAATCTATGGGCTAACCCCTACAAAAATATTGAGTTTTTGGTAAATACTTTATATACTGAAGCCTATAATCTTTAGTGTTGTTTTAAAATTTCTAACCATATTCTACATTTGTATTAATGTATGCTAAACTCTTTTTCATGGTAAATGAGCATCGTTCAATTGTTTTTATCAATTAATTTAGTAAAACTTCATAACACTCCCTAAATCGATGGAATAACCACTATAAAATTATTATTTTCTTGATAAACGGAGACGACAAAGGCTCCAAACCTCTTTGAACATCATCATATGTTAGTGAAGGATGAAATTAGGCATTAAAACAATATTGTCGTATTTTTTGAAATTTTCTCAAAATCTATGGGCTAACCCCTACAAAAATATTGAGTTTTTGGTAAATACTTTATATACTGAAGCCTATAATCTTTAGTGTTGTTTTAAAATTTCTACCATATTCTACATTTGTATTAATGTATGCTAAACTCATTTTCATGGTAAATGAGCATCGTTCAATTGTTTTTATCAATTAATTTAGTAAAACTTCATAACACTCCCTAAATCGATGGAATAACCACTATAAAATTATTATTTTCTTGATAAACGGAGACGACAAAGGCTCCAAACCTCTTTGAACATCATCATATGTTAGTGCAGGATGCAACTAGGCATTAAAACAATATTGTCATATTTTTTGAAATTTTCTCAAAATCTATGGGCTAACCCCTACAAAAATATTGAGTTTTTGGTAAATTCTTTATATACTGAAGCCATAATCTTTAGTGTTGTTTTAAAATTTCTACCATATTCTACATTTGTATTAATGTATGCTAAACTCTTTTTCATGGTAAATGAGCATCGTTCAATTGTTTTTATCAATTAATTTAGTAAAACTTCATAACACTCCCTAAATCGATGGAATAACCACTATAAAATTATTATTTTCTTGATAAACGGAGACGACAAAGGCTCCAAACCTCTTTGAACATCATCATATGTTAGTGAAGGATGCAACAAGCATTAAAACAATATTGTCATATTTTTTGAAATTTTCTCAAAATCTATGGGCTAACCCCTACAAAAATATTGAGTTTTTGGTAAATACTTTATATACTAAAGCCTATAATCTTTAGTGTTGTTTTAAAATTTCTAACCATATTCTAAATTTGTATTAATGTATGCTAAACTCATTTTCATGGTAAATGAGCATCGTTCAATTGTTTTTATCAATTAATTTAGTAAAACTTCATAATACTCCCTAAATCGATGGAATAACCACTATAAAATTATTATTTTCTTGATAAACGGAGACGACAAAGGCTCCAAACCTCTTTGAACATCATCATATGTTAGTGCAGGATGCAACTAGGCATTAAAAAAATATTGTCATATTTTTTGAAATTTTCTCAAAATCTATGGGCTAACCCCTACAAAAATATTGAGTTTTTGGTAAATTCTTTATATACTGAAGCCCATAATCTTTAGTGTTGTTTTAAAATTTCTACCATATTCTACATTTGTATTAATGTATGCTAAACTCTTTTTCATGGTAAATGAGCATCGTTCAATTGTTTTTATCAATTAATTTAGTAAAACTTCATAACACTCCCTAAATCGATGGAATAACCACTATAAAATTATTATTTTCTTGATAAACGGAGACGACAAAGGCTCCAAACCTCTTTGAACATCATCATATGTTAGTGAAGGATGCAACTAAGCATTAAAACAATATTGTCATATTTTTTGAAATTTTCTCAAAATCTATGGGCTAACCCCTACAAAAATATTGAGTTTTTGGTAAATACTTTATATACTGAAGCCTATAATCTTTAGTGTTGTTTTAAAATTTCTACCATATTCTACATTTGTATTAATGTATGCTAAACTCTTTTTCATGGTAAATGAGCATCGTTCAATTGTTTTTATCAATTAATTTAGTAAAACTTCATAACACTCCCTAAATCGATGGAATAACCACTATAAAATTATTATTTTCTTGATAAACGGAGACGACAAAGGCTCCAAACCTCTTTGAACATCATCATATGTTAGTGAAGGATGCAACTAGGCATTAAAACAATATTGTCATATTTTTTGAAATTTTCTCAAAATCTATGGGCTAACCCCTACAAAAATATTGAGTTTTTGGTAAATACTTTATATACTGAAGCCTATAATCTTTAGTGTTGTTTTAAAATTTCTAACCACATTCTACATTTGTATTAATGTATTTTAAGCTATTTTTCATGGTAAATGAGCATCGTTCAATTGTTTTTATCAATTAATTTAGTAAAACTTCATAATACTCCCTAAATCGATGGAATAACCACTATAAAATTATTATTTTCTTGATAAACGGAGACGACAAAGGCTCCAAACCTCTTTGAACATCATCATATGTTAGTGCAGGATGCAACTAGGCATTAAAACAATATTGTCATATTTTTTGAAATTTTCTCAAAATCTATGGGCTAACCCCTACAAAAATATTGAGTTTTTGGTAAATTCTTTATATACTGAAGCCCATAATCTTTAGTGTTGTTTTAAAATTTCTACCATATTCTACATTTGTATTAATGTATGCTAAACTCTTTTTCATGGTAAATGAGCATCGTTCAATTGTTTTTATCAATTAATTTAGTAAAACTTCATAACACTCCCTAAATCGATGGAATAACCACTATAAAATTATTATTTTCTTGATAAACGGAGACGACAAAGGCTCCAAACCTCTTTGAACATCATCATATGTTAGTGAAGGATGCAACTAGGCATTAAAACAATATTGTCATATTTTTTGAAATTTTCTCAAAATCTATGGGCTAACCCCTACAAAAATATTGAGTTTTTGGTAAATACTTTATATACTGAAGCCTATAATCTTTAGTGTTGTTTTAAAATTTCTACCATATTCTACATTTGTATTAATGTATGCTAAACTCTTTTTCATGGTAAATGAGCATCGTTCAATTGTTTTTATCAATTAATTTAGTAAAACTTCATAACACTCCCTAAATCGATGGAATAACCACTATAAAATTATTATTTTCTTGATAAACGGAGACGACAAAGGCTCCAAACCTCTTTGAACATCATCATATGTTAGTGAAGGATGCAACTAGGCATTAAAACAATATTGTCATATTTTTTGAAATTTTCTCAAAATCTATGGGCTAACCCCTACAAAAATATTGAGTTTTTGGTAAATACTTTATATACTGAAGCCTATAATCTTTAGTGTTGTTTTAAAATTTCTAACCATATTCTAATTTGTATTAATGTATACTAAACTCATTTTCATGGTAAATGAGCATCGTTCAATTGTTTTTATCAATTAATTTAGTAAAACTTCATAACACTCCCTAAATCGATGGAATAACCACTATAAAATTATTATTTTCTTGATAAACGGAGACGACAAAGGCTCCAAACCTCTTTGAACATCATCATATGTTAGTGCAGGATGCAACTAGGCATTAAAAAATATTGTCATATTTTTTGAAATTTTCTCAAAATCTATGGGCTAACCCCTACAAAAATATTGAGTTTTTGGTAAATTCTTTATATACTGAAGCCCATAATCTTTAGTGTTGTTTTAAAATTTCTACCATATTCTACATTTGTATTAATGTATGCTAAACTCTTTTTCATGGTAAATGAGCATCGTTCAATTGTTTTTATCAATTAATTTAGTAAAACTTCATAACACTCCCTAAATCGATGGAATAACCACTATAAAATTATTATTTTCTTGATAAACGGAGACGACAAAGGCTCCAAACCTCTTTGAACATCATCATATGTTAGTGAAGGATGCAACTAGGCATTAAAACAATATTGTCATATTTTTTGAAATTTTCTCAAAATCTATGGGCTAACCCCTACAAAAATATTGAGTTTTTGGTAAATACTTTATATACTGAAGCCTATAATCTTTAGTGTTGTTTTAAAATTTCTACCATATTCTACATTTGTATTAATGTATGCTAAACTCTTTTTCATGGTAAATGAGCATCGTTCAATTGTTTTTATCAATTAATTTAGTAAAACTTCATAACACTCCCTAAATCGATGGAATAACCACTATAAAATTATTATTTTCTTGATAAACGGAGACGACAAAGGCTCCAAACCTCTTTGAACATCATCATATGTTAGTGAAGGATGCAACTAGGCATTAAAACAATATTGTCATATTTTTTGAAATTTTCTCAAAATCTATGGGCTAACCCCTACAAAAATATTGAGTTTTTGGTAAATTCTTTATATACTGAAGCCCATAATCTTTAGTGTTGTTTTAAAATTTCTACCATATTCTACATTTGTATTAATGTATGCTAAACTCTTTTTCATGGTAAATGAGCATCGTTCAATTGTTTTTATCAATTAATTTAGTAAAACTTCATAACACTCCCTAAATCGATGGAATAACCACTATAAAATTATTATTTTCTTGATAAACGGAGACGACAAAGGCTCCAAACCTCTTTGAACATCATCATATGTTAGTGAAGGATGCAACTAGGCATTAAAACAATATTGTCATATTTTTTGAAATTTTCTCAAAATCTATGGGCTAACCCCTACAAAAATATTGAGTTTTTGGTAAATACTTTATATACTGAAGCCTATAATCTTTAGTGTTGTTTTAAAATTTCTAACCATATTCTACATTTGTATTAATGTATGCTAAACTCATTTTCATGGTAAATGAGCATCGTTCAATTGTTTTTATCAATTAATTTAGTAAAACTTCATAACACTCCCTAAATCGATGGAATAACCACTATAAAATTATTATTTTCTTGATAAACGGAGACGACAAAGGCTCCAAACCTCTTTGAACATCATCATATGTTAGTGCAGGATGCAACTAGGCATTAAAAAAATATTGTCATATTTTTTGAAATTTTCTCAAAATCTATGGGCTAACCCCTACAAAAATATTGAGTTTTTGGTAAATTCTTTATATACTGAAGCCCATAATCTTTAGTGTTGTTTTAAAATTTCTACCATATTCTACATTTGTATTAATGTATGCTAAACTCTTTTTCATGGTAAATGAGCATCGTTCAATTGTTTTTATCAATTAATTTAGTAAAACTTCATAACACTCCCTAAATCGATGGAATAACCACTATAAAATTATTATTTTCTTGATAAACGGAGACGACAAAGGCTCCAAACCTCTTTGAACATCATCATATGTTAGTGAAGGATGCAACTAGCATTAAAACAATATTGTCATATTTTTTGAAATTTTCTCAAAATCTATGGGCTAACCCCTACAAAAATATTGAGTTTTTGGTAAATACTTTATATACTGAAGCCTATAATCTTTAGTGTTGTTTTAAAATTTCTAACCATATTCTAAATTTGTATTAATGTATGCTAAACTCTTTTTCATGGTAAATGAGCATCGTTCAATTGTTTTTATCAATTAATTTAGTAAAACTTCATAATACTCCCTAAATCGATGGAATAACCACTATAAAATTATTATTTTCTTGATAAACGGAGACGACAAAGGCTCCAAACCTCTTTGAACATCATCATATGTTAGTGCAGGATGCAACTAGGCATTAAAAAATATTGTCATATTTTTTGAAATTTTCTCAAAATCTATGGGCTAACCCCTACAAAAATATTGAGTTTTTGGTAAATTCTTTATATACTGAAGCCCATAATCTTTAGTGTTGTTTTAAAATTTCTACCATATTCTACATTTGTATTAATGTATGCTAAACTCTTTTTCATGGTAAATGAGCATCGTTCAATTGTTTTTATCAATTAATTTAGTAAAACTTCATAACACTCCCTAAATCGATGGAATAACCACTATAAAATTATTATTTTCTTGATAAACGGAGACGACAAAGGCTCCAAACCTCTTTGAACATCATCATATGTTAGTGAAGGATGCAACTAGGCATTAAAACAATATTGTCATATTTTTTGAAATTTTCTCAAAATCTATGGGCTAACCCCTACAAAAATATTGAGTTTTTGGTAAATACTTTATATACTGAAGCCTATAATCTTTAGTGTTGTTTTAAAATTTCTAACCATATTCTACATTTGTATTAATGTATGCTAAACTCATTTTCATGGTAAATGAGCATCGTTCAATTGTTTTTATCAATTAATTTAGTAAAACTTCATAACACTCCCTAAATCGATGGAATAACCACTATAAAATTATTATTTTCTTGATAAACGGAGACGACAAAGGCTCCAAACCTCTTTGAACATCATCATATGTTAGTGCAGGATGCAACTAGGCATTAAAAAATATTGTCATATTTTTTGAAATTTTCTCAAAATCTATGGGCTAACTCCTACAAAAATATTGAGTTTTTGGTAAATTCTTTATATACTGAAGCCCATAATCTTTAGTGTTGTTTTAAAATTTCTACCATATTCTACATTTGTATTAATGTATGCTAAACTCTTTTTCATGGTAAATGAGCATCGTTCAATTGTTTTTATCAATTAATTTAGTAAAACTTCATAACACTCCCTAAATCGATGGAATAACCACTATAAAATTATTATTTTCTTGATAAACGGAGACGACAAAGGCTCCAAACCTCTTTGAACATCATCATATGTTAGTGAAGGATGCAACTAGGCATTAAAACAATATTGTCATATTTTTTGAAATTTTCTCAAAATCTATGGGCTAACCCCTACAAAAATATTGAGTTTTTGGTAAATACTTTATATACTGAAGCCTATAATCTTTAGTGTTGTTTTAAAATTTCTAACCATATTCTACATTTGTATTAATGTATGCTAAACTCATTTTCATGGTAAATGAGCATCGTTCAATTGTTTTTATCAATTAATTTAGTAAAACTTCATAATACTCCCTAAATCGATGGAATAACCACTATAAAATTATTATTTTCTTGATAAACGGAGACGACAAAGGCTCCAAACCTCTTTGAACATCATCATATGTTAGTGCAGGATGCAACTAGGCATTAAAAAATATTATCATATTTTTTGAAATTTTCTCAAAATCTATGGGCTAACCCCTACAAAAATATTGAGTTTTTGGTAAATTCTTTATATAATGAAGCCCATAATCTTTAGTGTTGTTTTAAAATTTCTACCATATTCTACATTTGTATTAATGTATGCTAAACTCTTTTTCATGGTAAATGAGCATCGTTCAATTGTTTTTATCAATTAATTTAGTAAAACTTCATAACACTCCCTAAATCGATGGAATAACCACTATAAAATTATTATTTTCTTGATAAACGGAGACGACAAAGGCTCCAAACCTCTTTGAACATCATCATATGTTAGTGAAGGATGCAACTAAGCATTAAAACAATATTGTCATATTTTTTGAAATTTTCTCAAAATCTATGGGCTAACCCCTACAAAAATATTGAGTTTTTGGTAAATACTTTATATACTGAAGCCTATAATCTTTAGTGTTGTTTTAAAATTTCTAACCATATTCTACATTTGTATTAATGTATGCTAAACTCATTTTCATGGTAAATGAGCATCGTTCAATTGTTTTTATCAATTAATTTAGTAAAACTTCATAACACTCCCTAAATCGATGGAATAACCACTATAAAATTATTATTTTCTTGATAAACGGAGACGACAAAGGCTCCAAACCTCTTTGAACATCATCATATGTTAGTGCAGGATGCAACTAGGCATTAAAAAAATATTGTCATATTTTTTGAAATTTTCTCAAAATCTATGGGCTAACCCCTACAAAAATATTGAGTTTTTGGTAAATTCTTTATATACTGAAGCCCATAATCTTTAGTGTTGTTTTAAAATTTCTACCATATTCTACATTTGTATTAATGTATGCTAAACTCTTTTTCATGGTAAATGAGCATCGTTCAATTGTTTTTATCAATTAATTTAGTAAAACTTCATAACACTCCCTAAATCGATGGAATAACCACTATAAAATTATTATTTTCTTGATAAACGGAGACGACAAAGGCTCCAAACCTCTTTGAACATCATCATATGTTAGTGAAGGATGCAACTAGCATTAAAACAATATTGTCATATTTTTTGAAATTTTCTCAAAATCTATGGGCTAACCCCTACAAAAATATTGAGTTTTTGGTAAATTCTTTATATACTGAAGCCTATAATCTTTAGTGTTGTTTTAAAATTTCTACCATATTCTACATTTGTATTAATGTATGCTAAACTCTTTTCATGGTAAATGAGCATCGTTCAATTGTTTTTATCAATTAATTTAGTAAAACTTCATAATACTCCCTAAATCGATGGAATAACCACTATAAAATTATTATTTTCTTGATAAACGGAGACGACAAAGGCTCCAAACCTCTTTGAACATCATCATATGTTAGTGCAGGATGCAACTAGGCATTAAAAAATATTGTCATATTTTTTGAAATTTTCTCAAAATCTATGGGCTAACCCCTACAAAAATATTGAGTTTTTGGTAAATTCTTTATATACTGAAGCCCATAATCTTTAGTGATTGTTTTAAAATTTCTACTATATTCTACATTTGTATTAATGTATGCTAAACTCTTTTTCATGGTAAATGAGCATCGTTCAATTGTTTTTATCAATTAATTTAGTAAAACTTCATAACACTCCCTAAATCGATGGAATAACCACTATAAAATTATTATTTTCTTGATAAACGGAGACGACAAAGGCTCCAAACCTCTTTGAACATCATCATATGTTAGTGAAGGATGCAACTAGGCATTAAAACAATATTGTCATATTTTTTGAAATTTTCTCAAAATCTATGGGCTAACCCCTACAAAAATATTGAGTTTTTGGTAAATACTTTATATACTGAAGCCTATAATCTTTAGTGTTGTTTTAAAATTTCTACCATATTCTACATTTGTATTAATGTATGCTAAACTCTTTTTCATGGTAAATGAGCATCGTTCAATTGTTTTTATCAATTAATTTAGTAAAACTTCATAACACTCCCTAAATCGATGGAATAACCACTATAAAATTATTATTTTCTTGATAAACGGAGACGACAAAGGCTCCAAACCTCTTTGAACATCATCATATGTTAGTGCAGGATGCAACTAGGCATTAAAAAAATATTGTCATATTTTTTGAAATTTTCTCAAAATCTATGGGCTAACCCCTACAAAAATATTGAGTTTTTGGTAAATTCTTTATATACTGAAGCCCATAATCTTTAGTGTTGTTTTAAAATTTCTACCATATTCTACATTTGTATTAATGTATGCTAAACTCTTTTTCATGGTAAATGAGCATCGTTCAATTGTTTTTATCAATTAATTTAGTAAAACTTCATAACACTCCCTAAATCGATGGAATAACCACTATAAAATTATTATTTTCTTGATAAACGGAGACGACAAAGGCTCCAAACCTCTTTGAACATCATCATATGTTAGTGAAGGATGCAACTAGGCATTAAAACAATATTGTCATATTTTTTGAAATTTTCTCAAAATCTATGGGCTAACCCCTACAAAAATATTGAGTTTTTGGTAAATACTTTATATACTGAAGCCTATAATCTTTAGTGTTGTTTTAAAATTTCTAACCAAATTCTACATTTGTATTAATGTATTTTAAGCTATTTTTCATGGTAAATGAGCATCGTTCAATTGTTTTTATCAATTAATTTAGTAAAACTTCATAATACTCCCTAAATCGATGGAATAACCACTATAAAATTATTATTTTCTTGATAAACGGAGACGACAAAGGCTCCAAACCTCTTTGAACATCATCATATGTTAGTGCAGGATGCAACTAGGCATAAAAAAATATTGTCATATTTTTTGAAATTTTCTCAAAATCTATGGGCTAACCCCTACAAAAATATTGAGTTTTTGGTAAATTCTTTATATACTGAAGCCCATAATCTTTAGTGTTGTTTTAAAATTTCTACCATATTCTACATTTGTATTAATGTATGCTAAACTCTTTTTCATGGTAAATGAGCATCGTTCAATTGTTTTTATCAATTAATTTAGTAAAACTTCATAACACTCCCTAAATCGATGGAATAACCACTATAAAATTATTATTTTCTTGATAAACGGAGACGACAAAGGCTCCAAACCTCTTTGAACATCATCATATGTTAGTGAAGGATGCAACTAAGCATTAAAACAATATTGTCATATTTTTTGAAATTTTCTCAAAATCTATGGGCTAACCCCTACAAAAATATTGAGTTTTTGGTAAATACTTTATATACTGAAGCCTATAATCTTTAGTGTTGTTTTAAAATTTCTACCATATTCTACATTTGTATTAATGTATGCTAAACTCTTTTTCATGGTAAATGAGCATCGTTCAATTGTTTTTATCAATTAATTTAGTAAAACTTCATAACACTCCCTAAATCGATGGAATAACCACTATAAAATTATTATTTTCTTGATAAACGGAGACGACAAAGGCTCCAAACCTCTTTGAACATCATCATATGTTAGTGCAGGATGCAACTAGGCATTAAAAAAATATTGTCATATTTTTTGAAATTTTCTCAAAATCTATGGGCTAACCCCTACAAAAATATTGAGTTTTTGGTAAATTCTTTATATACTGAAGCCCATAATCTTTAGTGTTGTTTTAAAATTTCTACCATATTCTACATTTGTATTAATGTATGCTAAACTCTTTTTCATGGTAAATGAGCATCGTTCAATTGTTTTTATCAATTAATTTAGTAAAACTTCATAACACTCCCTAAATCGATGGAATAACCACTATAAAATTATTATTTTCTTGATAAACGGAGACGACAAAGGCTCCAAACCTCTTTGAACATCATCATATGTTAGTGAAGGATGCAACTAGGCATTAAAACAATATTGTCATATTTTTTGAAATTTTCTCAAAATCTATGGGCTAACCCCTACAAAAATATTGAGTTTTTGGTAAATACTTTATATACTGAAGCCTATAATCTTTAGTGTTGTTTTAAAATTTCTAACCATATTCTACATTTGTATTAATGTATGCTAAACTCATTTTCATGGTAAATGAGCATCGTTCAATTGTTTTTATCAATTAATTTAGTAAAACTTCATAATACTCCCTAAATCGATGGAATAACCACTATAAAATTATTATTTTCTTGATAAACGGAGACGACAAAGGCTCCAAACCTCTTTGAACATCATCATATGTTAGTGCAGGATGCAACTAGGCATTAAAAAAATATTGTCATATTTTTTGAAATTTTCTCAAAATCTATGGGCTAACCCCTACAAAAATATTGAGTTTTTGGTAAATTCTTTATATACTGAAGCCCATAATCTTTAGTGTTGTTTTAAAATTTCTACCATATTCTACATTTGTATTAATGTATGCTAAACTCTTTTTCATGGTAAATGAGCATCGTTCAATTGTTTTTATCAATTAATTTAGTAAAACTTCATAACACTCCCTAAATCGATGGAATAACCACTATAAAATTATTATTTTCTTGATAAACGGAGACGACAAAGGCTCCAAACCTCTTTGAACATCATCATATGTTAGTGAAGGATGCAACTAGGCATTAAAACAATATTGTCATATTTTTTGAAATTTTCTCAAAATCTATGGGCTAACCCCTACAAAAATATTGAGTTTTTGGTAAATACTTTATATACTGAAGCCTATAATCTTTAGTGTTGTTTAAAATTTCTACCATATTCTACATTTGTATTAATGTATGCTAAACTCATTTTCATGGTAAATGAGCATCGTTCAATTGTTTTTATCAATTAATTTAGTAAAACTTCATAACACTCCCTAAATCGATGGAATAACCACTATAAAATTATTATTTTCTTGATAAACGGAGACGACAAAGGCTCCAAACCTCTTTGAACATCATCATATGTTAGTGCAGGATGCAACTAGGCATTAAAAAAATATTGTCATATTTTTTGAAATTTTCTCAAAATCTATGGGCTAACCCCTACAAAAATATTGAGTTTTTGGTAAATTCTTTATATACTGAAGCCCATAATCTTTAGTGTTGTTTTAAAATTTCTACCATATTCTACATTTGTATTAATGTATGCTAAACTCTTTTTCATGGTAAATGAGCATCGTTCAATTGTTTTTATCAATTAATTTAGTAAAACTTCATAACACTCCCTAAATCGATGGAATAACCACTATAAAATTATTATTTTCTTGATAAACGGAGACGACAAAGGCTCCAAACCTCTTTGAACATCATCATATGTTAGTGAAGGATGCAACTAGGCATTAAAACAATATTGTCATATTTTTTGAAATTTTCTCAAAATCTATGGGCTAACCCCTACAAAAATATTGAGTTTTTGGTAAATACTTTATATACTGAAGCCTATAATCTTTAGTGTTGTTTTAAAATTTCTAACCATATTCTACATTTGTATTAATGTATGCTAAACTCTTTTTCATGGTAAATGAGCATCGTTCAATTGTTTTTATCAATTAATTTAGTAAAACTTCATAATACTCCCTAAATCGATGGAATAACCACTATAAAATTATTATTTTCTTGATAAACGGAGACGACAAAGGCTCCAAACCTCTTTGAACATCATCATATGTTAGTGCAGGATGCAACTAGGCATTAAAAAATATTATCATATTTTTTGAAATTTTCTCAAAATCTATGGGCTAACCCCTACAAAAATATTGAGTTTTTGGTAAATTCTTTATATACTGAAGCCCATAATCTTTAGTGTTGTTTTAAAATTTCTACCATATTCTACATTTGTATTAATGTATGCTAAACTCTTTTTCATGGTAAATGAGCATCGTTCAATTGTTTTTATCAATTAATTTAGTAAAACTTCATAACACTCCCTAAATCGATGGAATAACCACTATAAAATTATTATTTTCTTGATAAACGGAGACGACAAAGGCTCCAAACCTCTTTGAACATCATCATATGTTAGTGAAGGATGCAACTAAGCATTAAAACAATATTGTCATATTTTTTGAAATTTTCTCAAAATCTATGGGCTAACCCCTACAAAAATATTGAGTTTTTGGTAAATACTTTATATACTGAAGCCTATAATCTTTAGTGTTGTTTTAAAATTTCTACCATATTCTACATTTGTATTAATGTATGCTAAACTCTTTTTCATGGTAAATGAGCATCGTTCAATTGTTTTTATCAATTAATTTAGTAAAACTTCATAACACTCCCTAAATCGATGGAATAACCACTATAAAATTATTATTTTCTTGATAAACGGAGACGACAAAGGCTCCAAACCTCTTTGAACATCATCATATGTTAGTGCAGGATGCAACTAGGCATTAAAAAAATATTGTCATATTTTTTGAAATTTTCTCAAAATCTATGGGCTAACCCCTACAAAAATATTGAGTTTTTGGTAAATTCTTTATATACTGAAGCCCATAATCTTTAGTGTTGTTTTAAAATTTCTACCATATTCTACATTTGTATTAATGTATGCTAAACTCTTTTTCATGGTAAATGAGCATCGTTCAATTGTTTTTATCAATTAATTTAGTAAAACTTCATAACACTCCCTAAATCGATGGAATAACCACTATAAAATTATTATTTTCTTGATAAACGGAGACGACAAAGGCTCCAAACCTCTTTGAACATCATCATATGTTAGTGAAGGATGCAACTAAGCATTAAAACAATATTGTCATATTTTTTGAAATTTTCTCAAAATCTATGGGCTAACCCCTACAAAAATATTGAGTTTTTGGTAAATACTTTATATACTGAAGCCTATAATCTTTAGTGTTGTTTTAAAATTTCTAACCATATTCTACATTTGTATTAATGTATGCTAAACTCATTTTCATGGTAAATGAGCATCGTTCAATTGTTTTTATCAATTAATTTAGTAAAACTTCATAATACTCCCTAAATCGATGGAATAACCACTATAAAATTATTATTTTCTTGATAAACGGAGACGACAAAGGCTCCAAACCTCTTTGAACATCATCATATGTTAGTGCAGGATGCAACTAGGCATTAAAACAATATTGTCATATTTTTTGAAATTTTCTCAAAATCTATGGGCTAACCCCTACAAAAATATTGAGTTTTTGGTAAATTCTTTATATACTGAAGCCCATAATCTTTAGTGTTGTTTTAAAATTTCTACCATATTCTACATTTGTATTAATGTATGCTAAACTCTTTTTCATGGTAAATGAGCATCGTTCAATTGTTTTTATCAATTAATTTAGTAAAACTTCATAACACTCCCTAAATCGATGGAATAACCACTATAAAATTATTATTTTCTTGATAAACGGAGACGACAAAGGCTCCAAACCTCTTTGAACATCATCATATGTTAGTGAAGGATGCAACTAGGCATTAAAACAATATTGTCATATTTTTTGAAATTTTCTCAAAATCTATGGGCTAACCCCTACAAAAATATTGAGTTTTTGGTAAATACTTTATATACTGAAGCCTATAATCTTTAGTGTTGTTTTAAAATTTCTACCATATTCTACATTTGTATTAATGTATGCTAAACTCATTTTCATGGTAAATGAGCATCGTTCAATTGTTTTTATCAATTAATTTAGTAAAACTTCATAACACTCCCTAAATCGATGGAATAACCACTATAAAATTATTATTTTCTTGATAAACGGAGACGACAAAGGCTCCAAACCTCTTTGAACATCATCATATGTTAGTGCAGGATGCAACTAGGCATTAAAAAATATTGTCATATTTTTTGAAATTTTCTCAAAATCTATGGGCTAACAACCCCTACAAAAATATTGAGTTTTTGGTAAATTCTTTATATACTGAAGCCCATAATCTTTAGTGTTGTTTTAAAATTTCTACCATATTCTACATTTGTATTAATGTATGCTAAACTCTTTTTCATGGTAAATGAGCATCGTTCAATTGTTTTTATCAATTAATTTAGTAAAACTTCATAACACTCCCTAAATCGATGGAATAACCACTATAAAATTATTATTTTCTTGATAAACGGAGACGACAAAGGCTCCAAACCTCTTTGAACATCATCATATGTTAGTGAAGGATGCAACTAAGCATTAAAACAATATTGTCATATTTTTTGAAATTTTCTCAAAATCTATGGGCTAACCCCTACAAAAATATTGAGTTTTTGGTAAATACTTTATATACTGAAGCCTATAATCTTTAGTGTTGTTTTAAAATTTCTACCATATTCTACATTTGTATTAATGTATGCTAAACTCATTTTCATGGTAAATGAGCATCGTTCAATTGTTTTTATCAATTAATTTAGTAAAACTTCATAACACTCCCTAAATCGATGGAATAACCACTATAAAATTATTATTTTCTTGATAAACGGAGACGACAAAGGCTCCAAACCTCTTTGAACATCATCATATGTTAGTGCAGGATGCAACTAGGCATTAAAACAATATTGTCATATTTTTTGAAATTTTCTCAAAATCTATGGGCTAACCCCTACAAAAATATTGAGTTTTTGGTAAATACTTTATATACTGAAGCCTATAATCTTTAGTGTTGTTTTAAAATTTCTACCATATTCTACATTTGTATTAATGTATGCTAAACTCTTTTTCATGGTAAATGAGCATCGTTCAATTGTTTTTATCAATTAATTTAGTAAAACTTCATAATACTCCCTAAATCGATGGAATAACCACTATAAAATTATTATTTTCTTGATAAACGGAGACGACAAAGGCTCCAAACCTCTTTGAACATCATCATATGTTAGTGAAGGATGCAACTAGGCATTAAAACAATATTGTCATATTTTTTGAAATTTTCTCAAAATCTATGGGCTAACCCCTACAAAAATATTGAGTTTTTGGTAAATACTTTATATACTGAAGCCTATAATCTTTAGTGTTGTTTTAAAATTTCTAACCATATTCTACATTTGTATTAATGTATGCTAAACTCTTTTTCATGGTAAATGAGCATCGTTCAATTGTTTTTATCAATTAATTTAGTAAAACTTCATAACACTCCCTAAATCGATGGAATAACCACTATAAAATTATTATTTTCTTGATAAACGGAGACGACAAAGGCTCCAAACCTCTTTGAACATCATCATATGTTAGTGAAGGATGCAACTAGGCATTAAAACAATATTGTCATATTTTTTGAAATTTTCTCAAAATCTATGGGCTAACCCCTACAAAAATATTGAGTTTTTGGTAAATTCTTTATATACTGAAGCCCATAATCTTTAGTGTTGTTTTAAAATTTCTACCATATTCTACATTTGTATTAATGTATGCTAAACTCTTTTTCATGGTAAATGAGCATCGTTCAATTGTTTTTATCAATTAATTTAGTAAAACTTCATAATACTCCCTAAATCGATGGAATAACCACTATAAAATTATTATTTTCTTGATAAACGGAGACGACAAAGGCTCCAAACCTCTTTGAACATCATCATATGTTAGTGAAGGATGCAACTAGGCATTAAAACAATATTGTCATATTTTTTGAAATTTTCTCAAAATCTATGGGCTAACCCCTACAAAAATATTGAGTTTTTGGTAAATACTTTATATACTGAAGCCTATAATCTTTAGTGTTGTTTAAAATTTAACCATATTCTACATTTGTATTAATGTATGCTAAACTCTTTTTCATGGTAAATGAGCATCGTTCAATTGTTTTTATCAATTAATTTAGTAAAACTTCATAATACTCCCTAAATCGATGGAATAACCACTATAAAATTATTATTTTCTTGATAAACGGAGACGACAAAGGCTCCAAACCTCTTTGAACATCATCATATGTTAGTGAAGGATGCAACTAGGCATTAAAACAATATTGTCATATTTTTTGAAATTTTCTCAAAATCTATGGGCTAACCCCTACAAAAATATTGAGTTTTTGGTAAATACTTTATATACTGAAGCCTATAATCTTTAGTGTTGTTTTAAAATTTCTACCATATTCTACATTTGTATTAATGTATGCTAAACTCTTTTTCATGGTAAATGAGCATCGTTCAATTGTTTTTATCAATTAATTTAGTAAAACTTCATAATACTCCCTAAATCGATGGAATAACCACTATAAAATTATTATTTTCTTGATAAACGGAGACGACAAAGGCTCCAAACCTCTTTGAACATCATCATATGTTAGTGAAGGATGCAACTAGGCATTAAAACAATATTGTCATATTTTTTGAAATTTTCTCAAAATCTATGGGCTAACCCCTACAAAAATATTGAGTTTTTGGTAAATTCTTTATATACTGAAGCCCATAATCTTTAGTGTTGTTTTAAAATTTCTACCATATTCTACATTTGTATTAATGTATGCTAAACTCTTTTTCATGGTAAATGAGCATCGTTCAATTGTTTTTATCAATTAATTTAGTAAAACTTCATAATACTCCCTAAATCGATGGAATAACCACTATAAAATTATTATTTTCTTGATAAACGGAGACGACAAAGGCTCCAAACCTCTTTGAACATCATCATATGTTAGTGCAGGATGCAACTAGGCATTAAAACAATATTGTCATATTTTTTGAAATTTTCTCAAAATCTATGGGCTAACCCCTACAAAAATATTGAGTTTTTGGTAAATTCTTTATATACTGAAGCCCATAATCTTTAGTGTTGTTTTAAAATTTCTACCATATTCTACATTTGTATTAATGTATGCTAAACTCTTTTTCATGGTAAATGAGCATCGTTCAATTGTTTTTATCAATTAATTTAGTAAAACTTCATAACACTCCCTAAATCGATGGAATAACCACTATAAAATTATTATTTTCTTGATAAACGGAGACGACAAAGGCTCCAAACCTCTTTGAACATCATCATATGTTAGTGAAGGATGCAACCAAGCATTAAAACAATATTGTCATATTTTTTGAAATTTTCTCAAAATCTATGGGCTAACCCCTACAAAAATATTGAGTTTTTGGTAAATACTTTATATACTGAAGCCTATAATCTTTAGTGTTGTTTTAAAATTTCTAACCATATTCTACATTTGTATTAATGTATGCTAAACTCATTTTCATGGTAAATGAGCATCGTTCAATTGTTTTTATCAATTAATTTAGTAAAACTTCATAACACTCCCTAAATCGATGGAATAACCACTATAAAATTATTATTTTCTTGATAAACGGAGACGACAAAGGCTCCAAACCTCTTTGAACATCATCATATGTTAGTGAAGGATGCAACTAGGCATTAAAAAAATATTATTATATTTTTTGAAATTTTCTCAAAATCACCCCTACACAAATATTGAGTTTTTGGTAAATACTATATATACTAAAGCGTATAATCTTTAGTGTTGTTTAAAAATTTCTAACCATTTATTTTCTTGATAAACGGAGACGACAAAGGCTCCAAACCTCTTTGAACATCATCATATGTTAGTGCAGGATGCAACTAGGCATTAAAAAAATATTATCATATTTTTTGAAATTTTCTCAAAATCTATGGGCTAACCCCTACAAAAATATTGAGTTTTTGGTAAATTCTTTATATACTGAAGCCCATAATCTTTAGTGTTGTTTTAAAATTTCTACCATATTCTACATTTGTATTAATGTATGCTAAACTCTTTTTCATGGTAAATGAGCATCGTTCAATTGTTTTTATCAATTAATTTAGTAAAACTTCATAACACTCCCTAAATCGATGGAATAACCACTATAAAATTATTATTTTCTTGATAAACGGAGACGACAAAGGCTCCAAACCTCTTTGAACATCATCATATGTTAGTGAAGGATGCAACTAGGCATTAAAACAATATTGTCATATTTTTTGAAATTTTCTCAAAATCTATGGGCTAACCCCTACAAAAATATTGAGTTTTTGGTAAATTCTTTATATACTGAAGCCCATAATCTTTAGTGTTGTTTTAAAATTTCTACCATATTCTACATTTGTATTAATGTATGCTAAACTCTTTTTCATGGTAAATGAGCATCGTTCAATTGTTTTTATCAATTAATTTAGTAAAACTTCATAACACTCCCTAAATCGATGGAATAACCACTATAAAATTATTATTTTCTTGATAAACGGAGACGACAAAGGCTCCAAACCTCTTTGAACATCATCATATGTTAGTGAAGGATGCAACTAAGCATTAAAACAATATTGTCATATTTTTTGAAATTTTCTCAAAATCTATGGGCTAACCCCTACAAAAATATTGAGTTTTTGGTAAATACTTTATATACTGAAGCCTATAATCTTTAGTGTTGTTTTAAAATTTCTAACCATATTCTACATTTGTTTTAATGTATGCTAAACTCATTTTCATGGTAAATGAGCATCGTTCAATTGTTTTTATCAATTAATTTAGTAAAACTTCATAACACTCCCTAAATCGATGGAATAACCACTATAAAATTATTATTTTCTTGATAAACGGAGACGACAAAGGCTCCAAACCTCTTTGAACATCATCATATGTTAGTGAAGGATGCAACTAGGCATTAAAACAATATTGTCATATTTTTTGAAATTTTCTCAAAATCTATGGGCTAACCCCTACAAAAATATTGAGTTTTTGGTAAATACTTTATATACTGAAGCCTATAATCTTTAGTGTTGTTTTAAAATTTCTACCATATTCTACATTTGTATTAATGTATGCTAAACTCTTTTCATGGTAAATGAGCATCGTTCAATTGTTTTTATCAATTAATTTAGTAAAACTTCATAACACTCCCTAAATCGATGGAATAACCACTATAAAATTATTATTTTCTTGATAAACGGAGACGACAAAGGCTCCAAACCTCTTTGAACATCATCATATGTTAGTGAAGGATGCAACTAGGCATTAAAACAATATTGTCATATTTTTTGAAATTTTCTCAAAATCTATGGGCTAACCCCTACAAAAATATTGAGTTTTTGGTAAATACTTTATATACTGAAGCCTATAATCTTTAGTGTTGTTTTAAAATTTCTAACCATATTCTACATTTGTATTAATGTATGCTAAACTCTTTTTCATGGTAAATGAGCATCGTTTAATTGTTTTTATCAATTAATTTAGTAAAACTTCATAACACTCCCTAAATCGATGGAATAACCACTATAAAATTATTATTTTCTTGATAAACGGAGACGACAAAGGCTCCAAACCTCTTTGAACATCATCATATGTTAGTGAAGGATGCAACTAGGCATTAAAACAATATTGTCATATTTTTTGAAATTTTCTCAAAATCTATGGGCTAACCCCTACAAAAATATTGAGTTTTTGGTAAATACTTTATATACTGAAGCCTATAATCTTTAGTGTTGTTTAAAATTTCTACCATATTCTAATTTGTATTAATGTATGCTAAACTCATTTTCATGGTAAATGAGCATCGTTCAATTGTTTTTATCAATTAATTTAGTAAAACTTCATAACACTCCCTAAATCGATGGAATAACCACTATAAAATTATTATTTTCTTGATAAACGGAGACGACAAAGGCTCCAAACCTCTTTGAACATCATCATATGTTAGTGAAGGATGCAACCAAGCATTAAAACAATATTGTCATATTTTTTGAAATTTTCTCAAAATCTATGGGCTAACCCCTACAAAAATATTGAGTTTTTGGTAAATTCTTTATATACTGAAGCCCATAATCTTTAGTGTTGTTTTAAAATTTCTACCATATTCTACATTTGTATTAATGTATGCTAAACTCTTTTTCATGGTAAATGAGCATCGTTCAATTGTTTTTATCAATTAATTTAGTAAAACTTCATAACACTCCCTAAATCGATGGAATAACCACTATAAAATTATTATTTTCTTGATAAACGGAGACGACAAAGGCTCCAAACCTCTTTGAACATCATCATATGTTAGTGAAGGATGCAACTAGGCATTAAAACAATATTGTCATATTTTTTGAAATTTTCTCAAAATCTATGGGCTAACCCCTACAAAAATATTGAGTTTTTGGTAAATACTTTATATACTGAAGCCCATAATCTTTAGTGTTGTTTTAAAATTTCTACCATATTCTAATTTGTATTAATGTATGCTAAACTCATTTTCATGGTAAATGAGCATCGTTCAATTGTTTTTATCAATTAATTTAGTAAAACTTCATAACACTCCCTAAATCGATGGAATAACCACTATAAAATTATTATTTTCTTGATAAACGGAGACGACAAAGGCTCCAAACCTCTTTGAACATCATCATATGTTAGTGAAGGATGCAACTAGGCATTAAAACAATATTGTCATATTTTTTGAAATTTTCTCAAAATCTATGGGCTAACCCCTACAAAAATATTGAGTTTTTGGTAAATTCTTTATATACTGAAGCCCATAATCTTTAGTGTTGTTTTAAAATTTCTACCATATTCTACATTTGTATTAATGTATGCTAAACTCTTTTTCATGGTAAATGAGCATCGTTCAATTGTTTTTATCAATTAATTTAGTAAAACTTCATAACACTCCCTAAATCGATGGAATAACCACTATAAAATTATTATTTTCTTGATAAACGGAGACGACAAAGGCTCCAAACCTCTTTGAACATCATCATATGTTAGTGCAGGATGCAACTAGGCATTAAAAAATATTGTCATATTTTTTGAAATTTTCTCAAAATCTATGGGCTAACCCCTACAAAAATATTGAGTTTTTGGTAAATACTTTATATACTGAAGCCTATAATCTTTAGTGTTGTTTTAAAATTTCTAACCATATTCTACATTTGTATTAATGTATGCTAAACTCTTTTTCATGGTAAATGAGCATCGTTCAATTGTTTTTATCAATTAATTTAGTAAAACTTCATAACACTCCCTAAATCGATGGAATAACCACTATAAAATTATTATTTTCTTGATAAACGGAGACGACAAAGGCTCCAAACCTCTTTGAACATCATCATATGTTAGTGAAGGATGCAACTAGGCATTAAAACAATATTGTCATATTTTTTGAAATTTTCTCAAAATCTATGGGCTAACCCCTACAAAAATATTGAGTTTTTGGTAAATTCTTTATATACTGAAGCCATAATCTTTAGTGTTGTTTTAAAATTTCTACCATATTCTACATTTGTATTAATGTATGCTAAACTCTTTTTCATGGTAAATGAGCATCGTTCAATTGTTTTTATCAATTAATTTAGTAAAACTTCATAAACTCCCTAAATCGATGGAATAACCACTATAAAATTATTATTTTCTTGATAAACGGAGACGACAAAGGCTCCAAACCTCTTTGAACATCATCATATGTTAGTGCAGGATGCAACTAAGCATTAAAACAATATTGTCATATTTTTTGAAATTTTCTCAAAATCTATGGGCTAACCCCTACAAAAATATTGAGTTTTTGGTAAATACTTTATATACTGAAGCCTATAATCTTTAGTGTTGTTTTAAAATTTCTAACCATATTCTACATTTGTATTAATGTATGCTAAACTCTTTTTCATGGTAAATGAGCATCGTTCAATTGTTTTTATCAATTAATTTAGTAAAACTTCATAACACTCCCTAAATCGATGGAATAACCACTATAAAATTATTATTTTCTTGATAAACGGAGACGACAAAGGCTCCAAACCTCTTTGAACATCATCATATGTTAGTGAAGGATGCAACTAAGCATTAAAACAATATTGTCATATTTTTTGAAATTTTCTCAAAATCTATGGGCTAACCCCTACAAAAATATTGAGTTTTTGGTAAATACTTATATACTGAAGCCTATAATCTTTAGTGTTGTTTTAAAATTTCTACCATATTCTACATTTGTATTAATGTATGCTAAACTCATTTTCATGGTAAATGAGCATCGTTCAATTGTTTTTATCAATTAATTTAGTAAAACTTCATAATACTCCCTAAATCGATGGAATAACCACTATAAAATTATTATTTTCTTGATAAACGGAGACGACAAAGGCTCCAAACCTCTTTGAACATCATCATATGTTAGTGAAGGATGCAACTAAGCATTAAAACAATATTGTCATATTTTTTGAAATTTTCTCAAAATCTATGGGCTAACCCCTACAAAAATATTGAGTTTTTGGTAAATTCTTTATATACTGAAGCCCATAATCTTTAGTGTTGTTTTAAAATTTCTACCATATTCTACATTTGTATTAATGTATGCTAAACTCTTTTCATGGTAAATGAGCATCGTTCAATTGTTTTTATCAATTAATTTAGTAAAACTTCATAACACTCCCTAAATCGATGGAATAACCACTATAAAATTATTATTTTCTTGATAAACGGAGACGACAAAGGCTCCAAACCTCTTTGAACATCATCATATGTTAGTGAAGGATGCAACTAGCATTAAAAAAATATTGTCATATTTTTTGAAATTTTCTCAAAATCTATGGGCTAACCCCTACAAAAATATTGAGTTTTTGGTAAATACTTTATATACTGAAGCCTATAATCTTTAGTGTTGTTTAAAATTTCTACCATATTCTACATTTGTATTAATGTATGCTAAACTCTTTTTCATGGTAAATGAGCATCGTTCAATTGTTTTTATCAATTAATTTAGTAAAACTTCATAACACTCCCTAAATCGATGGAATAACCACTATAAAATTATTATTTTCTTGATAAACGGAGACGACAAAGGCTCCAAACCTCTTTGAACATCATCATATGTTAGTGAAGGATGCAACTAGGCATTAAAACAATATTGTCATATTTTTGAAATTTTCTCAAAATCTATGGGCTAACCCCTACAAAAATATTGAGTTTTTGGTAAATACGTTATATAATGAAGCCCATAATCTTTAGTGTTGTTTTAAAATTTCTACCATATTCTACATTTGTATTAATGTATGCTAAACTCTTTTTCATGGTAAATGAGCATCGTTCAATTGTTTTTATCAATTAATTTAGTAAAACTTCATAACACTCCCTAAATCGATGGAATAACCACTATAAAATTATTATTTTCTTGATAAACGGAGACGACAAAGGCTCCAAACCTCTTTGAACATCATCATATGTTAGTGCAGGATGCAATTAGGCATTAAAAAATATTGTCATATTTTTTGAAATTTTCTCAAAATCTATGGGCTAACCCCTACAAAAATATTGAGTTTTTGGTAAATTCTTTATATACTGAAGCCTATAATCTTTAGTGTTGTTTTAAAATTTCTACCATATTCTAATTTGTATTAATGTATGCTAAACTCTTTTCATGGTAAATGAGCATCGTTCAATTGTTTTTATCAATTAATTTAGTAAAACTTCATAACACTCCCTAAATCGATGGAATAACCACTATAAAATTATTATTTTCTTGATAAACGGAGACGACAAAGGCTCCAAACCTCTTTGAACATCATCATATGTTAGTGAAGGATGCAACTAAGCATTAAAACAATATTGTCATATTTTTTGAAATTTTCTCAAAATCTATGGGCTAACCCCTACAAAAATATTGAGTTTTTGGTAAATTCGTTATATACTGAAGCCCATAATCTTTAGTGTTGTTTTAAAATTTCTACCATATTCTACATTTGTATTAATGTATGCTAAACTCATTTTCATGGTAAATGAGCATCGTTCAATTGTTTTTATCAATTAATTTAGTAAAACTTCATAATACTCCCTAAATCGATGGAATAACCACTATAAAATTATTATTTTCTTGATAAACGGAGACGACAAAGGCTCCAAACCTCTTTGAACATCATCATATGTTAGTGAAGGATGCAACTAGGCATTAAAACAATATTGTCATATTTTTTGAAATTTTCTCAAAATCTATGGGCTAACCCCTACAAAAATATTGAGTTTTTGGTAAATTCTTTATATACTGAAGCCCATAATCTTTAGTGTTGTTTTAAAATTTCTACCATATTCTACATTTGTATTAATGTATGCTAAACTCTTTTCATGGTAAATGAGCATCGTTCAATTGTTTTTATCAATTAATTTAGTAAAACTTCATAACACTCCCTAAATCGATGGAATAACCACTATAAAATTATTATTTTCTTGATAAACGGAGACGACAAAGGCTCCAAACCTCTTTGAACATCATCATATGTTAGTGAAGGATGCAACTAAGCATTAAAACAATATTGTCATATTTTTTGAAATTTTCTCAAAATCTATGGGCTAACCCCTACAAAAATATTGAGTTTTTGGTAAATTCTTTATATACTGAAGCCCATAATCTTTAGTGTTGTTTTAAAATTTCTACCATATTCTAATTTGTATTAATGTATGCTAAACTCATTTTCATGGTAAATGAGCATCGTTCAATTGTTTTTATCAATTAATTTAGTAAAACTTCATAATACTCCCTAAATCGATGGAATAACCACTATAAAATTATTATTTTCTTGATAAACGGAGACGACAAAGGCTCCAAACCTCTTTGAACATCATCATATGTTAGTGAAGGATGCAACCAAGCATTAAAACAATATTGTCATATTTTTTGAAATTTTCTCAAAATCTATGGGCTAACCCCTACAAAAATATTGAGTTTTTGGTAAATTCTTTATATACTGAAGCCCATAATCTTTAGTGTTGTTTTAAATTTCTACCATATTCTACATTTGTATTAATGTATGCTAAACTCTTTTTCATGGTAAATGAGCATCGTTCAATTGTTTTTATCAATTAATTTAGTAAAACTTCATAACACTCCCTAAATCGATGGAATAACCACTATAAAATTATTATTTTCTTGATAAACGGAGACGACAAAGGCTCCAAACCTCTCTGAACATCATCATATGTTAGTGAAGGATGCAACTAGGCATTAAAACAATATTGTCATATTTTTTGAAATTTTCTCAAAATCTATGGGCTAACCCCTACAAAAATATTGAGTTTTTGGTAAATTCTTTATATACTGAAGCCCATAATCTTTAGTGTTGTTTTAAAATTTCTAACCATATTCTACATTTGTATTAATGTATACTAAACTCATTTTCATGGTAAATGAGCATCGTTCAATTGTTTTTATCAATTAATTTAGTAAAACTTCATAATACTCCCTAAATCGATGGAATAACCACTATAAAATTATTATTTTCTTGATAAACGGAGACGACAAAGGCTCCAAACCTCTTTGAACATCATCATATGTTAGTGAAGGATGCAACTAATATTGTCATATTTTTTGAAATTTTCTCAAAATCTATGGGCTAACCCCTACAAAAATATTGAGTTTTTGGTAAATTCTTTATATACTGAAGCCCATAATCTTTAGTGTTGTTTTAAAATTTCTACCATATTCTACATTTGTATTAATGTATGCTAAACTCTTTTTCATGGTAAATGAGCATCGTTCAATTGTTTTTATCAATTAATTTAGTAAAACTTCATAACACTCCCTAAATCGATGGAATAACCACTATAAAATTATTATTTTCTTGATAAACGGAGACGACAAAGGCTCCAAACCTCTTTGAACATCATCATATGTTAGTGAAGGATGCAACTAGGCATTAAAAAATATTGTCATATTTTTTGAAATTTTCTCAAAATCTATGGGCTAACCCCTACAAAAATATTGAGTTTTTGGTAAATACTTTATATACTAAAGCCTATAATCTTTAGTGTTGTTTTAAAATTTCTAACCATATTCTAATTTGTATTAATGTATGCTAAACTCATTTTCATGGTAAATGAGCATCGTTCAATTGTTTTTATCAATTAATTTAGTAAAACTTCATAATACTCCCTAAATCGATGGAATAACCACTATAAAATTATTATTTTCTTGATAAACGGAGACGACAAAGGCTCCAAACCTCTTTGAACATCATCATATGTTAGTGCAGGATGCAACTAGGCATTAAAAAATATTGTCATATTTTTTGAAATTTTCTCAAAATCTATGGGCTAACCCCTACAAAAATATTGAGTTTTTGGTAAATTCTTTATATACTGAAGCCCATAATCTTTAGTGTTGTTTTAAAATTTCTACCATATTCTACATTTGTATTAATGTATGATAAACTCTTTTTCATGGTATATGAGCATTGTTCAATTTTTTTTATCAACTAATTTAGTAAAACTTCATAATACTCCCTAAATCGATGGAATAACCACTATAAAATTATTATTTTCTTGATAAACGGAGACGACAAAGGCTCCAAACCTCTTTGAACATCATCATATGTTAGTGAAGGATGCAACTAGGCATTAAAACAATATTGTCATATTTTTTGAAATTTTCTCAAAATCTATGGGCTAACCCCTACAAAAATATTGAGTTTTTGGTAAATTCTTTATATACTGAAGCCCATAATCTTTAGTGTTGTTTTAAAATTTCTACCATATTCTACATTTGTATTAATGTATGCTAAACTCTTTTTCATGGTAAATGAGCATCGTTCAATTGTTTTTATCAATTAATTTAGTAAAACTTCATAACACTCCCTAAATCGATGGAATAACCACTATAAAATTATTATTTTCTTGATAAACGGAGACGACAAAGGCTCCAAACCTCTTTGAACATCATCATATGTTAGTGCAGGATGCAACTAGGCATTAAAAAAATATTGTCATATTTTTTGAAATTTTCTCAAAATCTATGGGCTAACCCCTACAAAAATATTGAGTTTTTGGTAAATTTTTATATACTGAAGCCATAATCTTTAGTGTTGTTTTAAAATTTCTACCATATTCTACATTTGTATTAATGTATGCTAAACTCTTTTCATGGTAAATGAGCATCGTTCAATTGTTTTTATCAATTAATTTAGTAAAACTTCATAATACTCCCTAAATCGATGGAATAACCACTATAAAATTATTATTTTCTTGATAAACGGAGACGACAAAGGCTCCAAACCTCTTTGAACATCATCATATGTTAGTGAAGGATGCAACCAAGCATTAAAACAATATTGTCATATTTTTTGAAATTTTCTCAAAATCTATGGGCTAACCCCTACAAAAATATTGAGTTTTTGGTAAATACTTTATATACTGAAGCCTATAATCTTTAGTGTTGTTTTAAAATTTCTAACATATTCTAAATTTGTATTAATGTATACTAAACTCATTTTCATGGTAAATGAGCATCGTTCAATTGTTTTTATCAATTAATTTAGTAAAACTTCATAACACTCCCTAAATCGATGGAATAACCACTATAAAATTATTATTTTCTTGATAAACGGAGACGACAAAGGCTCCAAACCTCTTTGAACATCATCATATGTTAGTGAAGGATGCAACCAAGCATTAAAACAATATTGTCATATTTTTGAAATTTTCTCAAAATCTATGGGCTAACCCCTACAAAAATATTGAGTTTTTGGTAAATTAGTTATATACTGAAGCGCATAATCTTTAGTGTTGTTTTAAAATTTCTACCATATTCTACATTTGTATTAATGTATGCTAAACTCATTTTCATGGTAAATGAGCATCGTTCAATTGTTTTTATCAATTAATTTAGTAAAACTTCATAACACTCCCTAAATCGATGGAATAACCACTATAAAATTATTATTTTCTTGATAAACGGAGACGACAAAGGCTCCAAACCTCTTTGAACATCATCATATGTTAGTGAAGGATGCAACCAAGCATTAAAACAATATTGTCATATTTTTTGAAATTTTCTCAAAATCTATGGGCTAACCCCTACAAAAATATTGAGTTTTTGGTAAATTCTTTATATACTGAAGCCCATAATCTTTAGTGTTGTTTTAAAATTTCTAACCATATTCTAATTTGTATTAATGTATGCTAAACTCATTTTCATGGTAAATGAGCATCGTTCAATTGTTTTTATCAATTAATTTAGTAAAACTTCATAATACTCCCTAAATCGATGGAATAACCACTATAAAATTATTATTTTCTTGATAAACGGAGACGACAAAGGCTCCAAACCTCTTTGAACATCATCATATGTTAGTGAAGGATGCAACTAGGCATTAAAACAATATTGTCATATTTTTTGAAATTTTCTCAAAATCTATGGGCTAACCCCTACAAAAATATTGAGTTTTTGGTAAATTCTTTATATACTGAAGCCATAATCTTTAGTGTTGTTTTAAAATTTCTACCATATTCTACATTTGTATTAATGTATGCTAAACTCTTTTTCATGGTAAATGAGCATCGTTCAATTGTTTTTATCAATTAATTTAGTAAAACTTCATAACACTCCCTAAATCGATGGAATAACCACTATAAAATTATTATTTTCTTGATAAACGGAGACGACAAAGGCTCCAAACCTCTTTGAACATCATCATATGTTAGTGAAGGATGCAACCAGGCATTAAAACAATATTGTCATATTTTTTGAAATTTTCTCAAAATCTATGGGCTAACCCCTACAAAAATATTGAGTTTTTGGTAAATACTTTATATACTGAAGCCTATAATCTTTAGTGTTGTTTTAAAATTTCTAACCATATTCTAAATTTGTTTTAATGTATACTAAACTCATTTTCATGGTAAATTAGCATCGTTCAATTGTTTTTATCAATTAATTTAGTAAAACTTCATAACACTCCCTAAATCGATGGAATAACCACTATAAAATTATTATTTTCTTGATAAACGGAGACGACAAAGGCTCCAAACCTCTTTGAACATCATCATATGTTAGTGAAGGATGCAACTAAGCATTAAAACAATATTGTCATATTTTTTGAAAATTTCTCAAAATCTATGGGCTAACCCCTACAAAAATATTGAGTTTTTGGTAAATCTTTATATACTGAAGCCCATAATCTTTAGTGTTGTTTAAAATTTCTACCATATTCTACATTTGTATTAATGTATGCTAAACTCTTTTTCATGGTAAATGAGCATCGTTCAATTGTTTTTATCAATTAATTTAGTAAAACTTCATAACACTCCCTAAATCGATGGAATAACCACTATAAAATTATTATTTTCTTGATAAACGGAGACGACAAAGGCTCCAAACCTCTTTGAACATCATCATATGTTAGTGAAGGATGCAACTAGGCATTAAAAAAATATTGTCATATTTTTTGAAATTTTCTCAAAATCTATGGGCTAACCCCTACAAAAATATTGAGTTTTTGGTAAATACTTTATATACTGAAGCCTATAATCTTTAGTGTTGTTTAAAATTTCTACCATATTCTAATTTGTATTAATGTATGCTAAACTCATTTTCATGGTAAATGAGCATCGTTCAATTGTTTTTATCAATTAATTTAGTAAAACTTCATAATACTCCCTAAATCGATGGAATAACCACTATAAAATTATTATTTTCTTGATAAACGGAGACGACAAAGGCTCCAAACCTCTTTGAACATCATCATATGTTAGTGCAGGATGCAACTAGGCATTAAAAAAATATTGTCATATTTTTTGAAATTTTCTCAAAATCTATGGGCTAACCCCTACAAAAATATTGAGTTTTTGGTAAATTCTTTATATACTGAAGCCCATAATCTTTAGTGTTGTTTTAAAATTTCTACCATATTCTACATTTGTATTAATGTATGCTAAACTCTTTTTCATGGTAAATGAGCATCGTTCAATTGTTTTTATCAATTAATTTAGTAAAACTTCATAACACTCCCTAAATCGATGGAATAACCACTATAAAATTATTATTTTCTTGATAAACGGAGACGACAAAGGCTCCAAACCTCTTTGAACATCATCATATGTTAGTGCAGGATGCAATTAGGCATTAAAAAATATTATCATATTTTTTGAAATTTTCTCAAAATCTATGGGCTAACCCCTACAAAAATATTGAGTTTTTGGTAAATTAGTTATATACTGAAGCGCATAATCTTTAGTGTTGTTTTAAAATTTCTACCATATTCTACATTTGTATTAATGTATGCTAAACTCTTTTTCATGGTAAATGAGCATCGTTCAATTGTTTTTATCAATTAATTTAGTAAAACTTCATAACACTCCCTAAATCGATGGAATAACCACTATAAAATTATTATTTTCTTGATAAACGGAGACGACAAAGGCTCCAAACCTCTTTGAACATCATCATATGTTAGTGAAGGATGCAACCAAGCATTAAAACAATATTGTCATATTTTTTGAAATTTTCTCAAAATCTATGGGCTAACCCTACAAAAATATTGAGTTTTTGGTAAATTCTTTATATACTGAAGCCTATAATCTTTAGTGTTGTTTTAAAATTTCTACCATATTCTAAATTTGTATTAATGTATGCTAAACTCATTTTCATGGTAAATGAGCATCGTTCAATTGTTTTTATCAATTAATTTAGTAAAACTTCATAACACTCCCTAAATCGATGGAATAACCACTATAAAATTATTATTTTCTTGATAAACGGAGACGACAAAGGCTCCAAACCTCTTTGAACATCATCATATGTTAGTGAAGGATGCAACTAGGCATTAAAACAATATTGTCATATTTTTTGAAATTTTCTCAAAATCTATGGGCTAACCCCTACAAAAATATTGAGTTTTTGGTAAATTCTTTATATACTGAAGCCCATAATCTTTAGTGTTGTTTTAAAATTTCTACCATATTCTACATTTGTATTAATGTATGCTAAACTTTTTCATGGTAAATGAGCATCGTTCAATTGTTTTTATCAATTAATTTAGTAAAACTTCATAACACTCCCTAAATCGATGGAATAACCACTATAAAATTATTATTTTCTTGATAAACGGAGACGACAAAGGCTCCAAACCTCTTTGAACATCATCATATGTTAGTGCAGGATGCAACTAGGCATTAAAAAATATTGTCATATTTTTTGAAATTTTCTCAAAATCTATGGGCTAACCCCTACAAAAATATTGAGTTTTTGGTAAATTTTATATACTGAAGCCCATAATCTTTAGTGTTGTTTTAAAATTTCTACCATATTCTACATTTGTATTAATGTATGCTAAACTCTTTTCATGGTAAATGAGCATCGTTCAATTGTTTTTATCAATTAATTTAGTAAAACTTCATAATACTCCCTAAATCGATGGAATAACCACTATAAAATTATTATTTTCTTGATAAACGGAGACGACAAAGGCTCCAAACCTCTTTGAACATCATCATATGTTAGTGAAGGATGCAACTAGGCATTAAAACAATATTGTCATATTTTTTGAAATTTTCTCAAAATCTATGGGCTAACCCCTACAAAAATATTGAGTTTTTGGTAAATACTTTATATACTGAAGCCTATAATCTTTAGTGTTGTTTTAAAATTTCTACCATATTCTACATTTGTATTAATGTATGCTAAACTCTTTTTCATGGTAAATGAGCATCGTTCAATTGTTTTTATCAATTAATTTAGTAAAACTTCATAACACTCCCTAAATCGATGGAATAACCACTATAAAATTATTATTTTCTTGATAAACGGAGACGACAAAGGCTCCAAACCTCTTTGAACATCATCATATGTTAGTGAAGGATGCAACTAAGCATTAAAACAATATTGTCATATTTTTTGAAATTTTCTCAAAATCTATGGGCTAACCCCTACAAAAATATTGAGTTTTTGGTAAATTCTTTATATACTGAAGCCCATAATCTTTAGTGTTGTTTTAAAATTTCTACCATATTCTACATTTGTATTAATGTATGCTAAACTCTTTTTCATGGTAAATGAGCATCGTTCAATTGTTTTTATCAATTAATTTAGTAAAACTTCATAACACTCCCTAAATCGATGGAATAACCACTATAAAATTATTATTTTCTTGATAAACGGAGACGACAAAGGCTCCAAACCTCTTTGAACATCATCATATGTTAGTGAAGGATGCAACAGGCATTAAAACAATATTGTCATATTTTTTGAAATTTTCTCAAAATCTATGGGCTAACCCCTACAAAAATATTGAGTTTTTGGTAAATACTTTATAACTAAAGCCATAATCTTTAGTGTTGTTTAAAATTTCTAACCATATTCTAAATTTGTATTAATGTATACTAAACTAATTTTCATGGTAAATGAGCATCGTTCAATTGTTTTTATCAATTAATTTAGTAAAACTTCATAATACTCCCTAAATCGATGGAATAACCACTATAAAATTATTATTTTCTTGATAAACGGAGACGACAAAGGCTCCAAACCTCTTTGAACATCATCATATGTTAGTGCAGGATGCAACTAGGCATTAAAAAAATATTGTCATATTTTTTGAAATTTTCTCAAAATCTATGGGCTAACCCCTACAAAAATATTGAGTTTTTGGTAAATTCTTTATATACTGAAGCCATAATCTTTAGTGTTGTTTTAAAATTTCTACCATATTCTACATTTGTATTAATGTATGCTAAACTCTTTTTCATGGTAAATGAGCATCGTTCAATTGTTTTTATCAATTAATTTAGTAAAACTTCATAACACTCCCTAAATCGATGGAATAACCACTATAAAATTATTATTTTCTTGATAAACGGAGACGACAAAGGCTCAAACCTCTTTGAACATCATCATATGTTAGTGCAGGATGCAACTAGGCATTAAAAAAATATTGTCATATTTTTTGAAATTTTCTCAAAATCTATGGGCTAACCCCTACAAAAATATTGAGTTTTTGGTAAATTTTTATATACTGAAGCCCATAATCTTTAGTGTTGTTTTAAAATTTCTACCATATTCTACATTTGTATTAATGTATGCTAAACTCTTTTTCATGGTAAATGAGCATCGTTCAATTGTTTTTATCAATTAATTTAGTAAAACTTCATAATACTCCCTAAATCGATGGAATAACCACTATAAAATTATTATTTCTTGATAAACGGAGACGACAAAGGCTCCAAACCTCTTTGAACATCATCATATGTTAGTGAAGGATGCAACCAAGCATTAAAAACAATATTGTCATATTTTTTGAAATTTTCTCAAAATCTATGGGCTAACCCCCTTAAAAAATATTGAGTTTTTGGTAAATACTTTATATACTAAAGCCTATAATCTTTAGTGTTGTTTTAAAATTTCTAACCATATTCTAATTTGTATTAATGTATGCTAAACTCATTTTCATGGTAAATGAGCATCGTTCAATTGTTTTTATCAATTAATTTAGTAAAACTTCATAACACTCCCTAAATCGATGGAATAACCACTATAAAATTATTATTTTCTTGATAAACGGAGACGACAAAGGCTCCAAACCTCTTTGAACATCATCATATGTTAGTGAAGGATGCAACCAAGCATTAAAAAATATTGTCATATTTTTTGAAATTTTCTCAAAATCTATGGGCTAACCCCTACAAAAATATTGAGTTTTTGGTAAATCTTTATATACTGAAGCCCATAATCTTTAGTGTTGTTTAAAATTTCTACCATATTCTACATTTGTATTAATGTATGCTAACTCTTTTTCATGGTAAATGAGCATCGTTCAATTGTTTTTTCAATTAATTTAGTAAAACTTCATAACACTCCCTAAATCGATGGAATAACCACTATAAAATTATTATTTTCTTGATAAACGGAGACGACAAAGGCTCCAAACCTCTTTGAACATCATCATATGTTAGTGAAGGATGCAACTAGCATTAAAAAATATTGTCATATTTTTGAAATTTTCTCAAAATCTATGGGCTAACCCTACAAAAATATTGAGTTTTTGGTAAATACTTTATATACTGAAGCCATAATCTTTAGTGTTGTTTAAAATTTCTACCATATTCTACATTTGTATTAATGTATGCTAAACTCTTTTTCATGGTAAATGAGCATCGTTCAATTGTTTTTATCAATTAATTTAGTAAAACTTCATAATACTCCCTAAATCGATGGAATAACCACTATAAAATTATTATTTTCTTGATAAACGGAGACGACAAAGGCTCCAAACCTCTTTGAACATCATCATATGTTAGTGCAGGATGCAACTAGGCATTAAAAAAAATATTGTCAAAAATATTTTTTTGGTAAATACTTTATATACTGAAGCCTATAATCTTTAGTGTTGTTTTAAAATTTCTACCATATTCTACATTTGTATTAATGTATGCTAAACTCTTTTTCATGGTAAATGAGCATCGTTCAATTGTTTTTATCAATTAATTTAGTAAAACTTCATAATACTCCCTAAATCGATGGAATAACCACTAAAAATTATTATTTTCTTGATAAACGGAGACGACAAAGGCTCCAAACCTCTTTGAACATCATCATATGTTAGTGGATGCCAGGATTAAACTAGTCATTGAAAAAAAATATGCTCCATATTTTTTTGTAAATACTTTATATACTGAAGCCTATAATCTTTAGTGTTGTTTAAAATTTCTAACCATATTCTACATTTGTATTAATGTATGCTAAACTCTTTTTCATGGTAAATGAGCATCGTTCAATTGTTTTTATCAATTAATTTAGTAAAACTTCATAATACTCCCTAAATCGATGGAATAACCACTATAAAATTATTATTTTCTTGATAAACGGAGACGACAAAGGCTCCAAACCTCTTTGAACATCATCATATGTTAGTGCAGGATGCAACTAGGCATTAAAACAATATTGTCATATTTTTTGAAATTTTCTCAAATCTATGGGCTAACCCCTACAAAATATTGAGTTTTTGGTAAATACTTTATATACTGAAGCCTATAATCTTTAGTGTTGTTTTAAAATTTCTACCATATTCTACATTTGTATTAATGTATGCTAAACTCTTTTTCATGGTAAATGAGCATCGTTCAATTTTTTTATCAATTAATTTAGTAAAACTTCATAATACTCCCTAAATCGATGGAATAACCACTATAAAATTATTATTTTCTTGATAAACGGAGACGACAAAGGCTCCAAACCTCTTTGAACATCATCATATGTTAGTGAGGATGCAACTAGGCATTAAAAAATATTGTCATATTTTTTGAAATTTTCTCAAAATCTATGGGCTAACCCCTACAAAAATATTGAGTTTTTGGTAAATTTTTATATACTGAAGCCTATAATCTTTAGTGTGTTTTAAAATTTCTACCATATTCTACATTTGTATTAATGTATGCTAAACTCTTTTTCATGGTAAATGAGCATCGTTCAATTGTTTTTATCAATTAATTTAGTAAAACTTCATAATACTCCTAAATCGATGGAATAACCACTATAAAATTATTATTTCTTGATAAACGGAGACGACAAAGGCTCCAAACCTCTTTGAACATCATCATATGTTAGTGCAGGATGCAACTAGGCATTAAAACAATATTGTCATATTTTTTGAAATTTTCTCAAAATCTATGGGCTAACCCCTACAAAAATATTGAGTTTTTGGTAAATACTTATATACTGAAGCCTATAATCTTTAGTGTTGTTTTAAAATTTCTACCATATTCTACATTTGTATTAATGTATGCTAAACTCTTTTCATGGTAAATGAGCATCGTTCAATTGTTTTTATCAATTAATTTAGTAAAACTTCATAATACTCCCTAAATCGATGGAATAACCACTATAAAATTATTATTTTCTTGATAAACGGAGACGACAAAGGCTCCAAACCTCTTTGAACATCATCATATGTTAGTGCAGGATGCAACTAGGCATTAAAACAATATGTCATATTTTTTGAAATTTTCTCAAAATCTATGGGCTAACCCCTACAAAAATATTGAGTTTTTGGTAAATCTTTATATACTGAAGCCTATAATCTTTAGTGTGTTTTAAAATTTCTACCATATTTCTTACATTGTATAAACTCTTTTTCATGGTAAATGAGCATCGTTCAATTGTTTTTATCAATTAATTTAGTAAAACTTCATAATACTCCCTAAATCGATGGAATAACCACTATAAAATTATTATTTTCTTGATAAACGGAGACGACAAAGGCTCCAAACCTCTTTGAACATCATCATATGTTAGTGCAGGATGCAACTAGGCATTAAAAAATATTGTCATATTTTTGAAATTTTCTCAAAATCTATGGGCTAACCCCTACAAAAATATTGAGTTTTTGGTAAATTTTTATATACTGAAGCCTATAATCTTTAGTGTTGTTTTAAAATTCTACCATATTCTACATTTGTATTAATGTATGCTAAACTCTTTTCATGGTAAATGAGCATCGTTCAATTGTTTTTATCAATTAATTTAGTAAAACTTCATAAATACTCCCTAAATCGATGGAATAACCACTATAAAATTATTATTTTCTTGATAAACGGAGACGACAAAGGCTCCAAACCTCTTTGAACATCATCATGTTAGTGCAGGATGCAACTAGGCATTAAAAAAATATGTCATATTTTTTGAAATTTTCTCAAAATCTATGGGCTAACCCCTACAAAAATATTGAGTTTTGGTAAATACTTTATATACTGAAGCCTATAATCTTTAGTGTTGTTTTAAAATTTCTACCATATTCTACATTTGTATTAATGTATGCTAAACTCTTTTCATGGTAAATGAGCATCGTTCAATTGTTTTTATCAATTAATTTAGTAAAACTTCATAATACTCCCTAAATCGATGGAATAACCACTATAAAATTATTATTTTCTTGATAAACGGAGACGACAAAGGCTCCAAACCTCTTTGAACATCATCATATGTTAGTGCAGGATGCAACTAGGCATTAAAACAATATTGTCATATTTTTGAAATTTTCTCAAAATCTATGGGCTAACCCCTACAAAAATATTGAGTTTTTGGTAAATCTTTATATACTGAAGCCATAATCTTTAGTGTTGTTTTAAATTTCTACCATATTCTACATTTGTATTAATGTATGCTAAACTTTTTCATGGTAAATGAGCATCGTTCAATGTTTTTTATCAATTAATTTAGTAAAACTTCATAATACTCCCTAAATCGATGGAATAACCACTATAAAATTATTATTTTCTTGATAAACGGAGACGACAAAGGCTCCAAACCTCTTTGAACATCATCATATGTTAGTGCAGGATGCAACTAGGCATTAAAACAATATTGTCATATTTTTGAAATTTTCTCAAAATCTATGGGCTAACCCTACAAAAATATTGAGTTTTTGGTAAATACTTTATATACTGAAGCCTATAATCTTTAGTGTTGTTTTAAAATTTCTACCATATTCTAATTTGTATTAATGTATGCTAAACTCTTTTCATGGTAAATGAGCATCGTTCAATTGTTTTTATCAATTAATTTAGTAAAACTTCATAATACTCCCTAAATCGATGGAATAACCACTATAAAATTATTATTTTCTTGATAAACGGAGACGACAAAGGCTCCAAACCTCTTTGAACATCATCATATGTTAGTGCAGGATGCAACTAGGCATTAAAACAATATTGTCATATTTTTTGAAATTTTCTCAAAATCTATGGCTAACCCCTACAAAAAATTGAGTTTTGGTAAATACTTTATATACTGAAGCCATAATCTTTAGTGTTGTTTTAAAATTTCTACCATATTCTACATTTGTATTAATGTATGCTAAACTTTTTTCATGGTAAATGAGCATCGTTCAATTGTTTTATCAAATAATTTTAGTAAAACTTTCAAATACTCCCTAAATCGATGGAATAACCACTATAAAATTATTATTTTTTTGATAAACGGAGACGACAAAGGCTCCAAACCTCTTTGAACATCATCATATGTTAGTGCAGGATGCACTAGGCATTAAAACAATATTGTCATATTTTTTGAAATTTTCTCAAATCTATGGGCTAACCCCTACAAAAATATTGAGTTTTTGGTAAATACTTTATATACTGAAGCCTATAATCTTTAGTGTTGTTTAAAATTTCTACCATATTCTACATTTGTTAATGTATGCTAAACTCTTTTTCATGGTAAATGAGCATCGTTCAATTGTTTTTATCAATTAATTTAGTAAAACTTCATAACACCCTAAATCGATGGAATAACCACTATAAAATTATTATTTTCTGATAAACGGAGACGACAAAGGCTCCAAACCTCTTTGAACATCATCATGTTGTGCAGGATGCAACTAGGCATTAAAAAATATTGTCATATTTTTTGAAATTTTCTCAAAATCTATGGGCTAACCCCTACAAAAATATTGAGTTTTTGGTAATACTTTATATACTGAAGCCTATAATCTTTAGTGTTGTTTTAAATTTCTACCATATTCTACATTTGTATTAATGTATGCTAAACTCTTTTCATGGTAAATGAGCATCGTTCAATTGTTTTTATCAATTAATTTAGTAAAACTTCATAATACTCCTAAATCGATGGAATAACCACTATAAAATTATATTTTTCTTGATAAACGGAGACGACAAAGGCTCCAAACCTCTTTGAACATCATCATATGTTAGTGAGGATGCAACTAGGCATTAAAACAATATTGTCATATTTTTGAAATTTTCTCAAAATCTATGGGCTAACCCCTACAAAAATATTGAGTTTTTGGTAAATACTTTATATACTGAAGCCTATAATCTTTAGTGTGTTTTTAAAATTTCTACCATATTCTACATTTGTATTAATGTATGCTAAACTCTTTTTCATGGTAAATGAGCATCGTTCAATTGTTTTTATCAATTAATTTAGTAAAACTTCATAATACTCCTAAATCGATGGAATAACCACTATAAAATTATTATTTTCTTGATAAACGGAGACGACAAAGGCTCCAAACCTCTTTGAACATCATCATATGTTAGTGCAGGATGCAACTAGGCATTAAAACAATATTGTCATATTTTTTGAAATTTTCTCAAAATCTATGGGCTAACCCCTACAAAAAATTGAGTTTTTGGTAAATACTTTATATACTGAAGCCTATAATTTAGTGTTGTTTTAAAATTTCTACCATATTCTACATTTGTATTAATGTATGCTAAACTTTTTCATGGTAAATGAGCATCGTTCAATTGTTTTATCAATTAATTTAGTAAAACTTCATAATACTCCTAAATCGATGGAATAACCACTATAAAATTATTATTTTCTTGATAAACGGAGACGACAAAGGCTCCAA
>NW_026013908.1:0-29592 GCF_020379485.1 Brassica napus | reverse complement strand
TAAAAAGTGTGAATAAAAAAAATATTTTGCCACAAGTTGAAAAAAAAAAATTTGAAAGGCGGAGAAAGAGTTTTGCGAGGAAGCTACGCAACATTGTAAGTAATTGAGTTTGCATGATTTGTTGATTCTTCAAACCATTCATGTATGTACATATTTATGTTTATATTGGACAATAAGTTAAATATTTTTTTTTTATATTTCTTTAGAAAGACCAAACAGGAAGAACACCATGCAGAGCAGAATTGTTCATTGCAAGCCGTAAGAAGTCTGATGGAACTTTTGTTTGTGAAGAAGCAAAGAGTCGTGCGGTTAGTTCCTTTAAATATAAAAACTTATAACTAATATTTATAAAGCTATTAAATTATACATGTTTATATTGTTTAAATATTTCAGGATGAACTCACACTTTTGATGAGTGAAAATCTTTCAGTTGAAAGATCAAATATCACTGCAAGTTTAGACGATGAATATTCCAAAGTTTTTGGACAAGAGCGATCAGGATGAGTCTGGTGCCTAGGATGTGGACCTACACCTTCAAAGCTATTGAAAATGTCCAATACTCCAAATTTAGAAGCGTCAAATTCTGATGTTTTTGAGCTAAAGTCACAAGTTTCAGGATTGCAAAGTCAAGTCCAGAATTTAGCAGAATTGATCCAACAATTAGTTGGTGCTACTACTGTTCAGGTTATTTTATACTAATTACTGTTTTATATTTTATTGGTGTATTATATTGTGTACTAAAAATTAGTTTTTATATCTAGACTAATGGAGCGGTGCCAAATTTAGCTTGTGTTCTGTCAAATTGGCCAATGAACCAAATTTTTTGCTGATATTATTCTGAGGTACTTTACGAGTTTTATATTAAACATTTATTTATCTAATATATTAAAACAGAGTCCTATTTTTTATCTACTGTTAACAAGTTATACTAGCACCATCTAAAAATTACTTAATATGACATATTTTATTATTTACATTAATAATAAAACAAATATAAATATAAATTTATTTTTAAGTATAACAAACTATGTTGAGAAAGAATCTAACAAAATCATACAAATCTTCTAAATATTTTTATAAAATAACACTTAATTAATTTCGTAAATACTAATATAACTTTATAATTCAATGTAATAAAAAAATTATTATAAAATAAGAAAATAAAATTCTATACTATTTTTATATATATTTTAATTATATTATGTATTATATTAAAATGAAGTAATATATGAATTAAATATGGGTAAATTTATATATTTTATTTTTAAAATAGTTTCATTTAAATAAATTATCATTCATCATTAAAATGTGTTAAAATTCGAAAACTATATTATATTTTAATAAATTTATAAACATAAATTTATTAACATAGGTTAAACTTTTATATCTACAACTACATATTATTTTATTTTTTATTTTGAAACTCTCAACAATATATTGTTAAAAAAAATTAGTATACAAAACTATAATAGTTTATAACCAACTTTAGTTCATATACTATTTAAAAATATGTTATTAGAAAACTATGAAATTTTAATAATTCATTCAAAATATTAATGTCAAATCAAATTTAATTATAAATATATATTAATATTAATTATAAAAATATTCTGAGAGATATATAAAAATCTTACCGAAATTAAAATTATTTATAAAATAATGTATTAGTTTAGTAACAAAAAAATTTCGAAAATCATATAATTTCCCACCTCAAATATAGTTGTGTAATTTTCCAAACAATTTGACAAAATATAAAATTTTAAAAATAAGTATGCAAACTTAAAATGATAATGTTTAAATTTTCAAAAGGTATAATCATAGATAATAAAAAATAACTTCTTGAAATGTAACACGAAAAAACAAACTATGTTATAAAAATAAAGTAATCTAATATTTTGAAGTCTTAGTTTAATAACAAAAAGAAACGAAAACTTCATAACATCCAAAACATATTCTATATCAATAAACTTTACTAAAATAATAAGTTTATATTCACAATATATAACACTAAAATTAAAATTATATATTTATAATATTTATAATAAATCAAAAGAGTACATTCATAAAATAAAAAATATCCGCACGAATGTGCGGGTCAAAATCTAGTTTAGTTTAAGCATTAGTCTTTTTTCAAAAGAAATAAATCTAATCTGATATTTTTTTACAGGCAACCCAAAACAGAGATCATGTGGATTAGAGTACGGCACATGCACTTTTAATAATTAAGTTTAAAGCATTGGTTGGATTATTTATTTTATTAGCTACTATGGTTTTTATGTTTGGTTCTCGTTGTAATATTAGACTTTTGTATGCATTTTGATATTTATCTGAAAAATAATTTCTTTTTATTATTAATATTTTTTATTATTTTAATGAATTTAATTTGTAATTATTGGATGAAAATATATTATTTCAATTACATAAGTGATGCGTGAGTATTAGTAGCAAGTATGCAGAGCCGGGTCTGGATACAAGCCCATCAAACATTTACTTGAGGGCCGATCAATATAGAAATTAATTTGGGGCCATTTTCTCAAATGTTTAAATAGCTGATATGGTTATAGCGGATGTTACATGAGTCGAACTGTTAGCAGTCCGGATTTGAAACCCGACTATTGCTCTTTTTTGTACAATATTTTTAAACAGAAATAAACTAACTTTACTTAAAAGAAAAAGGCAATATAGTAATAGCAAAATAAAAAGGAAATAGGATAATGATCAGCATTAACTAGATAAATTCCTCAGGAAAAAAAATCAGTTATCAAAACCTAATCAATTGTTTTCTAGTTATTCCCTTAGGTTTTGTTTAGGTTTTGTTTAACTGATTAGGTTTTGATAACTGATTTTTTTTCCTGAGGCAACTTTTGTTTCTCCTACAGACTACATCATCTACGAACCATTGTCTATCTAAAGTTTGTTAATTATTAGACTTTTAAAAGTCCACTACAGACTCATCTCTTTTATACCTAGTCTTCCGATCATCAATTTATTTATGTTAATGATAAATTATTTTTACATTAAGTTACATGGGCCAATTTTTTTTCTTTGCTTTTAGTCTTGCAAATGTCAGGCACAGCCCTGCAAGTATGTTAAATGATGCAACAATGATATATTAACATCAATTAAAATAAGTGAAACCATTTTTCCAATCACTTAAACAAATGCGTTACAATTATAGTATCAATTGTTATAACTGATAACACATTTTCCATCGTTTATAAGAAGTAACTAGATCTTGACCCGCGCTTGGAAAGCACGGGTTTGTTTTTGTAATTAAATATATTTTAAACAAATTTCTATATAAGATAGTGTATAAGTTTTAGCATATTTATCCAAATCACGGATCAAACCGTACCAAACTGATAAACCAAAACTGAACTGAATTACAAACCGTATATCTATGACTGAAAAATTGAAACTGAACCGAGAACCAAAGAAACCAAATGAGTATTTTTAAATAAAAATTATATATTTAAAAATATTAATTGCATTCAATTTTTAAATAACCAAATATCCTAAAAATACTATTTATAAACCGGATAACACGAAAACTTTAATTAACCGAATATTTTTATTTGGCTGATAAATAATTTAGTCAACCAAAAGTATAATTTATGTATATAATTATTTAATTCAAATATATATATATATAACAATGTTTAATATAACACATAGTATCAAAACTATTTTCAAAATAATATTATGTTTTTAAATAAGTAGATTTTGTTCTGAAACACAATTCTACTGCTAACCTATTTTAAAGTATTGATATAGTGTTAATAAATAACAAAGTGTTTTCAAAGTTCTTAGAAGTTATCACTAACCGATTTATAATTGGTTAGCCTAAATATCTAACATAACAGAAAATAAATAACAATTTTCTGAAAATACAGCAGATGGAAAGATTGAACCCGTTTTATGTAGACCATAATCATACTATGGATTCGTATAGGAACTGGTTTGGTATTAAATAATACAACCAAGATGGAATATTAAGTTACAAACATCATGATAATGTTGAAGTGTTCACATATATTACATGGGTTAATGAAATCAATTTAGTTAATAAGGTTGGTATAAAATAATGGTTGATCTCTGTAAAAGATGCAATTTTTTTCCACGGATATTGTATTTTGTTTATAGTCTCCGAAGGTATTAACTATTAAATAAATCACAAGTAACCATAAATACAAATATAGGGTGAACATTATTTAATAATAGCACAAAATAATTATGATGGAATAATGCGTATATAGTAAATGTATACGTAGAGAATTAGGTTAGTACCATTTTTTATGACTTATTTGCCAATGAAGAATAATTAAGTTAGTAGTAAGAGAAATAATAGGAATTCTAGTTAAATGAAATGGTCCAACTATGACTTTTTTTAAGTAGATTTTTAGGACTCCTTTTTTTAATAGTATTGATGCTAATATTAACATCACATATTTCAAATGATATAAAAATGCATCATCTAAAAAACCTGAAGCAAGTTGGTGTAGACACCATCTTCACCAGTTGAGAGCAGTCAGTTGCAAACACCACTTCTGAGATTCGTAGGGTCTTCATGCACTCCATCGCCCATATCAAAGCTTCACATTCAGCATGTAAAGATGATAGACTTTTGCGAATAGACATGGCACCCATCATAGTATCAGTTGATCCACCTTCTTTATAAACCCATCCTTGTCCTGTGCACGAGTCTTGTGCCCTCCATGCTCCATCTATATAACATCTATTTGTATCACATGTAATGAGGTGATCCACATGTGACGATCCCGTATTTGGAGAATCACTGGTCTGTGATTCGGCCCACATGACACTTTCTGTTTCCGCAGTCCGGAGGAGATCGAAAGGATCCCTTGTCTGATTTTGATAAATTTTTCCATTCCGATTTTTCCAAATAAACCATAGAATCCAGGAAAAATAGCTCAAATCTGGTTCTTTTGGTAACTGCCAAAAACGATAATCCATGTTTGTAAAAATGGATGAGGTCAGAAATATCCCTGGGCAAGACGGAACATTAGATAGTGCCCAAATTTGAAGTGCAAAAGGACACTCAAAAAACACATGATTAATAGATTCTTCCTCAGCCGCACACAATTGACATTGCATATCACATTTAATACCACGTGAGTGAAGATTCCTATACACCCGTAAACAACCGGAAATTATTTGCCAAACAAAATGTTTCAATTTTGGTGAACACTGCAGTTTTCAAGATTGCGCCAGTGAAGGGTTAGTATTCGGTCCCATATCAATATTTGTTCACCCATATCAGGAAATAATTTTGCAGTACGATATCCAGATTTAATTGTATATCTACCGTGATCCGTAAAGTGCCAGCCATATGAGTCTGGATTAGGGTTACGACTAATGGCTAAACTCAGTATAGTACTCACATCGTCCTGATGAACATATGCATTGAGTAAATCCACGTTCCAAGACAGATCAACTGGATTAATGAGATCCTCCACCTTAAGTAATGGATTCAAAAATTGATTAGAAAACTTTGGGGTTGCTGACCTCGGGCGAGGAGCGGGGATCCAAGGATCATTCCAGACTGAAATGCTTGAACCTGTTCTCACTCTTTTGATTAGCCCTTTATTAACCAGAGATCTAGCGGATGTAATACTTCTCCATCCATACGAAGGAGACTATGATCTAATAGGATCCAAAGGATCTGAATTTCGATAATTTCGTCCTTTGAAAACTTTTGCAAAAGAGAATTAGGTTTATCAATTAAACGCCATAACTGTTTCGCTAATAAAGCCGTATTTAAATTCTGAATATGTCTAAAACCGATGCCCCCTTCAGTTTTATACTTACACAACTTGTCCCACGAAAACCAATGCATTCTTTTTGAATTACCACTGCCGCCCCACCAAAAATGGGCAACTGTACTTACAACGTTTAGAATAATCGATGCACATAATTAAATCATTTATGTTAAGCGTCACAAAATTTAAATCAGTTATGATAAGGGATGCATTATAGTATCATTTACTATAATTGATAGAAGTATAACCATCAGTTACTAAAACGATGCCTTATATTGCATCGTCACTATCGGAATAAATTATTAAAGTGATTGGTAATACATTTGTGTCATTCTATAAGTGATATAAAAGTTAAAAATAAGTGATGTTACAGACCTCGTTTTTTTGTAGTGAGGACACCTCTAATATTATTTATTAATTTAATATGATAATGATTTTTAAATAATATATTTGATATAAGCAATAAAACGAAGAAAATTTTGACAACATAAGAGTCGTATTGGTATACATCAGAGGATCTTAATAATAAATTCTATCATGCTCTAACAAAACAACGCCGTGTTCGTAATAGGATCGTGGGATTCTATGATACTGATGGAAACTAGATAATTGATGAACAAATGTAGAAAAGGTTACAGTATATTATATCGATGATTTGTTTTAGACAACTTTTCTCTCAAAATTCGAAAGTTTTTTGGATGAGATTACTCTTACCATCACCCGCAGATGAATCAGCGGTTAACCAGGCTAGTAACCAAGGATAAAATACGACAAGTCATGTTTATGATGCATCCAAATAAATATCATGGATCAGATGGAATGACGACTCTATTTTTCTAACACCCTAAGCATATAATAAAAAAATATCTACTGGAAACGGTCAATAATATTTTGATCTCTGGGAAACTGGACAAAAGGTTAAATATTACAAATATTTGTTTGATTCCTAAAACGGAGAGGCCTATAAGGATGACAGAGCTCAGACCTATAAGCTGATGTAATATAGGATATACGATTATATCTAAGGTATTATGTCAGAAATTAAAAGTTTGTCTTCCCTCACTTATTTTGGAAACACAATCGGCCTTTTATTACTGGAAGATTGATCTCTGACAATAAGCTCAGGAGATGTTTCATGGATTTAGGACTAACAAAGCATGAGTAGACAAATTTATAGCCGTAAAGACGAATATGAGTAAAGCTTATGATATAGTTGATTGAATTTTTATTCAAGAGCTTCTTTCCAAAATGGCGTTTGATCATCACTGGACCCAACTAATGATGGAATGTATTACCTCGGTACAGTACAGAGTTTTATTGAATGGTCAACCAAAGGGACACATAACTCCACATAAGGCTCTACCATAGGGAGACCCATTATCTTCTTATTTATTTGTTATGTGTACGGAATAATTGGTAGCAAATATTAAAAAGCCTGATAGAAAGAAAACATCTGAGGGGTTAAAGGTTACAAGGGCTTGTCCTCCAATTTTTCATCTGCTCTTTGCAGACAATAGTATTTTCTTTTGCAAAGCACAAAGAGAAGAATGTCAAATAATTCTCAGGATTCTAAAAGAATACGAAGTGGTACCGGGTCTGCAGATAAATTTTGAAAAATATTTGATTCAATTAGGTCACAAGATTGAAGAATCCATCAAAAAAAAACTACGGAACATTTTAGTGATATATAATTTAGGCAGAATGAGATCATATTTGGAAATCCTTGAGAATTTGGGAGGATCCAAAAGACAAGTTTTTGGTTTTATTCAAAATTGTTTAAATAATAGAGTATATGGATGGACCTTCAATTTTTTCACCAAAAGGAGAAAAGAAGTGATTATATAAAATAAGTGGTAACGGTTTTTCCAAACCATGTAATGTCATGTTTTCGCATACCAAAAACGGTAACGAAGAAGCTAACGAGTGTAGTGGCACAATTTTGGTGGAGTCGAGAGGGCATACTAGAGATATGCAAAAAAAATTATGGAATAAAATATGTAGTCCTAAGGATGATAGAGTCTTAGGATTTAAAGACCTCACATATTTTAAAACAGCTATGCTTGGAAAGCAATTTTGGAGATTGATAGAGAAACCGAACACATTATTCTCTCGTGTATTCGAAGGACGGTATTTCACGAATGCATCACCCCTGGAACAAATTATATCGTAGTCGTCGTCCTACTGCTGGCGCGGTATTGTGTGTGAGGTATGTCTGTGATAGCTTTGTAGCAATGACTAATCAAAAGAGTAGGATCATGATCATCTATCTCAATATGGAATGATCCTTGGGTCCTTTTCGGTCTCTCCATTGAAGGCCTTCTACTGGAAAGTACGCTGTCCACCTAAGATGAACCATTTTTTTATGGCAACTGGTATCAGGATGTTTAGTGGTTAAGATAAATTTAAGAGCAAGTGGAATACAAGAGGATACAATTTATGCACGATGTGGAGCACTTGAGGAATCCATAAATCATGTTTTTTTTAATGTCCACCAGCGGTTCAAGTTTGGGCACTCTCTCAAATACCATTGAATCCAAACATTTTCACACTCAATCACTTTTTACAAACATGGATCATTTATTTTGGAGGGTTTTTCCGGAATTGAAAGATCATCAATTTGCATGGATCTTATGGTACATATGGAAAGGAAGAAACAACAAAGTATTTAGCAATTTGGATATTGATCCTAGAGATACTCTCAAATTGGCAAAAACAGAGTCATTACTTTGGACTGAGGCACATATATCACTTACACAGGGAATCGATCAAACTTGATTATCAGTAGAAGCAGTAGTATAGTGCTGTCTATCCCAGGTAGATGATGTTTTACGGATGAATCATGGAAAAATCAGAAATCTATATGGGACAAGGATGCTATAGCGAACTGGAAGGTTTAGATGGTTTAATAAAAGAAAGAGAGAATACAAGAGCGAATCAATCGCCACTTCAGTCAAAAATAGAAGCTCTCATTAGGGCAATGGAATGCATGAAGATTCTCAGACAATTTATTGTTATATTTGCAATAAATTGTTCTCAGTTGGTGAAGATGGTTTTGGAACCAGAAGAATGGCCAGCATGTGCAAGTTATTTGGAAGACATAAAGATCTTTAAGAAAAATTTCAACAACTCAGAGCTCATTAATATACCACAGACTTTGAATTAAATGGAATGGCAAACAGTTTCGCACGCAGTTTCGCACGCAGTGGAGCTACCAGTTTGTTTTGCAGAATATATATGAATATGTTTAAATTTCTAAAAAAAAAGGATAGAACAAAATAAAACAAATCTTTCGTAATATTATATAAACATGAAGTAAATCGGTAAAGTAAAGAAGAAATAATCAAAATTAATGTTTCATTGATCAACAAAGTAGGGATCCAACATATTGTGAAACTATAAGCATTAATTTTGATCAATGAAACATTAATTTTGATTATTTCTTCGAGTATATTAAACCTATAAAACCATTAGCATCCTTGATTTGTGTTTTGATTTTAGTGATTGCTAAATCCTTCGATCAAGCACTTCCTCCTTATCGCGTACAACCGTTCTATCTATTATTTGCTTTGTTTTCTGTTTTCTATTATTGATATAGCTTAGTCTGAAACCTAGTCTATTGTATGAATATGGAGTTTTTGTGGATATGATCCTCAAGTGCTACATCAAACATCTTATTTGAGAGACTTGCTTGAAGATTAATTAGAGTATATCAGTTTACCTGCAAAACAAATTTTCTAGCCAGAACGATTTTTTCCGCCAAAACCTCAAAATCGAGTTTTCCCACCAAAACGTAATATCGAGTTTTTTCCGCCAAAATTGCAAAATCTAGATTTCTTGCCAAAATCGCCAAATCAATTTTCGCCAAAACAACAAATCAAATTTTCCAGCCAAAACTGCAAAATTGAGTTTTTCCGCCAAAACCATAAAACCAAATTTCCCCCCGAAAAACGTAAAATCGAGTTTTCCCTCCAAAATCGCAGGATCGAGTTTTCCCGCCAAAGCAGCAAAATCGTGTTTTCCCGCCAAAGCAGCAAAATCGTATTTCCCGCCAAAACAGTAAAGTCTTGTTTTACCACCAAAACTGTAATATCGAGTCTTTTCGCCATACAGCAAAATCGAGGTTTCCGCTAAAACCGCAAAATCAAATTTTCCGTTAAAACCGCAAAATTGAGTTTTTCGACCAAACCCGTAAAATCAATATTTTCAACCAATAACAAAATATCGAGTTTTCCCACAAAAACCGTAAAATTAAGTTTTTCTGTCAAAATCGCAAAATCGAGTTTTTCGCCAAAACAACAAAATCGAATTTTCCCGCCAAAGCAGCAAAATCGAGTTTTTCCGCCAAAACCGCAAAGTATCGTTTTCCGTCAAAACTGCAAAATCAAAATTTCCCGCAAAATAACAAAATTGAGTTTTCCGCAAAAACCATAAAATCGAGTTTTTCCGCAAAAGCCATAAATTCTTATTTTCTGTTAATCATGCAAAATCTTATTATTTGCCAAAACATCAAAAAATTGGAATTCCTCCAAATCTTGTTTTCCTGTCGAAATCATCAAAACCGCAAAACATTTTTGATTATATTGAATATATTTCAATAAAATTACTATAATTATCTAAATCACTAGTTAATATTATTTGCTTTTGTTTTGAAAGATATTAGGTTAAAGTAGGATCAGGACCGGATCTCACCGTAGCTCCAAACGAAAGACGCCCCTTTTTATTTCCACTACAAGAGATAAATGCTCCTTTTGGCTTTCACACATGACTAACTCGACCAGAAACACACATTTTTCGCTCAACAGTTCTCAGCAATAAATTCTCGGCAAAGGCGGATCTACTTAGTCCAGCATGGGGGCAGCTACCACCACTCTAATTTTAAAGATTAGTGCAACTTACAAAGATATTAAATGGATGCCCCACCAATAACTCATTTTCTGCCCCCTTAACCACTTTATTTAAAGAAAATTAAATTTGAAAGAGGAAATTAATAGTACATTATTCTTATGCACATTTATTTTATACATTACATAAGTCTTCTTACAATGTTTACTGATATCAAAATATTTAGTCCTCCGGTCTTCACATGCTACGTTACTAAATCTAGGTTTATGTTTTGTCAATTCTTCTAATTTTTTAATTGGTTTAATTTTTTATTATTGTTCTATTTTTACCATACTCTACAGATATAGTCATTCACTACAAGAAAACGTAGCCATAACGACTACGCGACTATGAAAGTGTGGTCGTAATTTTATGACGACTTTACAACTAAAATCGTTGTAAACTAGACGTAAACTTAGACCGACAAATTCCCGTCGTAAATTTGACGTAAAATTATGACATATTTATGACGACCTTTACATTTTTGTAAAATTGTTATTACATTACGACTAAATTACCTCAAAAAGTTTGCATCTAATTAACGACTAAATTACGAGTAAAATATAAGGTTGTTGAAAACGTAATAAATTTTTGTATGTATGGTTGGTAAAAATGGTGGTAATATAATTGTTAAGTATTAGTAAATTTTATAATGTAGTAAATTCGTTGCAACATTCCCACCTACCAAATTAGAAATTTTCCTAAAAATATGCTATGCTCTCTCATTCTAAAGATGCACAAAAAAAAAGAAAACAAGAGTTAAAAAAATGTTTCATGGTGGCAATATATGTGGACTCCAGAGTTGGATGTATGCACATAAAGATTTTTGTGGGAGTAGTGAAAACGAATTTCTCAACGGGCAGAGATATTCATGTACCAGGCCGGGAACACACCTCTTACACAGGACATGTAAAATGTTATGTCCATGTCGTAAGTGCAAGAGTACCAAGTTTGCGTAGCGAAACGGTTTGGAAACATATTAAATAGAAGATTTACCTCACATTACTACATTTGGTTTCAACATGGAGAACGTGATAGTAGGAATGAAGCTAGTAGTAGTCACTTTGAAGATGGCGGTAGTTGGGAAGAACCTAGTCATTTGCATTCTGAAAGTAGTTACCCCAGGAGGATCAGACTGTATATCATGATAGGATGCATGATATGGTTACATATGGATTTCGTGAAACAACCTCAGTGGTTCCTGCCAAAAAAAAAAAAAAAGGAAAAGGAACCTAACTTGGATGCAAAAGTTCTGTATGAAATGCTAGACGCAGCTAATCAGCCAATTTATAAAGGTTGTAGAGAAGGTCTTTCAAAATTGTCATTGGCAGCTAGAAGGATGAATATCAAAACTGGTCATAACTTACCTGAAGTTTGTATGTATGCATGGACTGAGTTGTTTAGAGAGTATTTGCCTGAAGATAATTTGTCTGATGAATTTTATTATGAGATTCATAAACTGGTTCCTAATCTTGGGTTACTTTCGAAGATAATAGATGTGTGTAAAGACAATTGTATGATCTACTGAAAGAAATATGCAGAATTGTTGGAGTGTCGATTTTGTAAGAAGCCACGATATAAACCGTAAGGACGTCGACGGAATAGAGTACCGTACCGGTGAATGTAGTACTTACCTATTACTGATAGGCTGAAAAAATTGCAGCAGCGATGAGATGGCATGCGGATTATACTTAGAAGGAAGGCGAGGTCAATCATCCCTGAGATGCAAATCCCTTGTATGCTAAAACTTCATCGAAAGAACTCTTACCCGCTTATGTACGTCGTCACTTATTCCCTACAAAACAACATAATATATATGATCTTGAGAGATAGAAAAATGACGAAGCAAATATATAAGAGGATAGTAAAATATTTGATGGAGAATAAAAATTTTGGCACTTGATTTTATTACATTCTTGGTTTACTAGTATATAAATCTAATCATGCAGAGATTTGGATATGGTTGTTCGAAAGATGAAGCTGAGTTTATTGGGTAAGAAAATTTTAATAGGCTTGTCACTCTTTCTAATTAAATGAAATGTAAACTTACAAATCTATACTATTATTTGAGAAGTGAATTTGCTTATTTGTCATCTTCTCCATTATTCTAAAATAAATCATTAGTTTTTATAAACAATTTTAATTAAACTGACTAAAGTGTTCATATCTTTGATGAATAATTATATAATTCATTATTTAACTAACTATAGATTAATATTATAAAATTATTTAAAAAATAAATTGACAACGGGTTTGAAGAGAAGATAATTTCATGTATTTATTTTGTGTTTATCTAAATTTTTCGTTCTTGTTTGTTAAATTTTATTATTAATAGCATATATACAATTAGAAACATGGATTTAAAATTAAAAACTTATTTTATTTGGTCTAAAAAAATCTAGTGACACTAAAAAGATTATAAAAAATTATAACCCATAGAGAAAATAGTTTAGATTTTGGTACTACCGAATAAACCGAATGTATATTATTTTTAAGAAGCCGCAATATATAGATATGGCTAAGTATATAAACCGATCCAACAAAATAAACCAAAGAAAACAATTAATTAAAATATATATTAGTATACTTATATATAAGTTTTATAATAATCTGTATTTGGATCAATATTTCCAATAAAAATAAAAAACAGGCTATAATATTAGTCATTTAATCAAAAACTAAATATAAGATAAACGTAATCATGATATTATCGGTAGATATTGTTAATATCTATTTATTAATTAACTGTTCTAAAGATCATGATAATTATATATTAAATATATTTTTAAAATAATAATATATATCATAAGAATAAGTTAATGTTTATTAATTTTTTTAAATACATGATAAATATAAATATAAATATATATATATATATATATATATATATATATATTTATATATATATATATATTAACATAAAAATTTAAACAATAATACTAATTAAACTAATGATTTATACTAAAGTTTTGATATCTGTAATGAATAAATATATAATTCATTATTTAACTTACTTCAAATTAATATTATAAAATAATCTAAAACAATAAATGGTCAACGTGTTTGAAGAGAATATAGTTTCATGTATTTATTTTGTGTTTATCTACATTTTTTCGTTTTTATTTGTTAAATTTTATTGTTAATAGCATATATACAATTAGGAAACTTGGATTTAAAATTAAAAACTTATTTTATTTAGTCTAAAAAAAATCTAGTGACACTAAAAAGATTATAAAAAATTATAACCCATAGAGAAATTAAATAGTTTAGATTTTGGTACTACCGGATAAACCGAATGGATATTATTTTTACGAAGCCGCAATATATGTATATGGCTAAGTATATTAACCGATCCAACCAAATAAACCAAAGAAACCAATTAATTAAAATATAGATTAGTATACTTAAATATAAGTTTTATAATTATCTGTATTTGGATCAATATTTCCAATAAAAATAAAAAAGGCTATAATATTAGTAAATAAATCATAAACTAAATATAAGATAAATGTAATCATGATATTATCGGTAGATATTGTTAATATATATTTATTAATTAACTGTTCTAAAATCATGATAATTATATATTAAAATATATTTTTAAAAATAATAATAATATATATATATCAGTAGAATAAGTTAATGTTTATTAATTATTTTAAATACTTGATAAATAAATAAATATATATATATATATATTAACATAAAAATTTAAACAATAATATTAAATAAACTAATGATTTATACTAAAATCATGTAAAGATGACAAATCAGCAAATTCACTACTGATATTATTATTGATAAGAGCATAATTGGTTATTCAAGCGGCTAATATATATTCAACAGTAGTATTTGTTATTTTAGTAATAATACATTCACTTTCTGGAAAATTATGTTAAAGTTACTTGGTAGCTGCGGTAACATATAGTCATTAATTGTATCAACTTCCATATTTCTTGGACTTATTATCACTCTTCCTTGGTAAAATTTTGGGTTGCACTCGTTGGAAAAACTAATACTGTATACACCTTTTACAATCTCCTCCATTGGGTTCTCACATTGAGTTATCAGTAAATCCTCAGGTATATCTATTTCCACTTCTCCAGAATTTGGCTCGTTTATCTTCCCATTCTCTATGTCAAGAATCCATTTAGAGAAAGCTTCAATTTCCCTTGATCTAAACCGGTGAATTTTAAATAATTGTATAGATATTTACATAAATGATATATGAGTATTTATATTAAACACAAAATACCTAGCCACAACATTAGAGACGTTTCCATTGCATCCACTACAATGAAACAGAGTGCTTTTCTATTCTTCCCCTTATTCGCTACGTGTGGACTATCATCATCAGGATCGTCTTCACATGGATGAACTGTCGACCGACCACACGCAACAAAATACCACTTTGGAGTGGTTTCAATGGAAACAATCTTGCAAAGCGTAACACATCCCCCCCCCCCCCCGACAGGTAATATGTCATGGCATATTTTTTCTAAATTATTAAATTTTTTTTCTAAATTATTAAATTTGTTTTAGTATTAAAATACTAAGTAGATGTATATAATTAATAACAATATATTTGATTTAAATAAAAAAAAATAAAAAAAAATAAAAAATAAGTAAAAAAAAATAAAAAAAAAGTAAATTTATTTTTTATGTTTTCGAATTATACTTTTTCAAATTCGAACTTTTTTCTAAATTTTTTTTTGAAATTATATTTGAAACTATTTTTAAAAATTTTTTATATATTTTTTAAGTATTTATTTATATATTTATTAGAATCCTAAATTTCACATTCCAAAAACCATACCCCACCCACCCCTCAACTCTAAGCCCTAAGTCTATATTAGTTAACCCTAAGAGTATAATTATCTTTTACCCTTCATTAAAAGTGAGGGTAAAAGTGGTTAGTGTAAATATGAAAAATGGTACTACGAATGTGGTATTTGTGATAATTTCCCATTATTTTTTTGGTGTTATTTTTATTTCTTATTCTTATTATTAAGTTGCAAGAATAACATTTATTTGTTACTTAATTTGAAAATAGTATTTATTTGTTTTTTATTTTTTCTAAATATTTTATTGGAAATGGAAGTATCTTTTCAAAATATTTTCAAAATATCTTCCTCCAAAAGAGAATATTTTGAAATATTAATTTTTTTTATTTACAACAAGTGCCTTATATTTACAAAAATTAAAAATGAACTCTATTTACTTTTAAATTTTCCAAGATTTTAAGAGAATTATAAAAAATTGAAATAAAAATTTATTTAAAAGACTATTATGTAAAAAAAAAATCTCATTCTACTTTATTTTAATAAAAACTGTTTTTCCAAAATAATGTGTTTCAGTTATAATGATTTAAGTTTGAAAGCTAAAAGACCATTTGAAAATAACAAATTATGATTTTATAATAAAGAAATACAATTTTATAAGAAATAGTAACTTCTATTTTAAGTAAGAAATGAAAATAACAACAAACATGAAATGTTATTATCTAATACATTACATATTGATTTTTTTTGTCAACATGGTTGGTTAGTTTGAGCGTTTATTCAGTTATTATGAGAGGTATTTCACAATACATGTATACATATCAGTGCCGGCTCTATACGAGTGCCGAAGGCGCAACAGCACCGGGTCCACCAATTTCAAGGATTTAAATTTGGTCTTGTGTGATATTGCAAATAATTCTGTGAAAGTCAAAGATTTTTTTTGGTGTGGTGCAGCGTTTGTATTCTTTGTTTGCTAATTCTGTAAAAAGATGGGATATTTTGAAAGCAAATGTGAAAATTTTTACTCTTAAGCAATTATCAACAACCCGATGGGAAAGTCGTATTGAAAGTATTAAAGCTATAAGATTTCAGATTATATATATAAGAGAAGCTTTATTTCAAGTGAATGAAAATGATAATGATCCTTTGATTCAAAGTGAATCAAAAGTCTTTAGCAATAAAATAACTTAGTAGTTTTGAATTTATATTATCTAGTGGTATTTGGTTTGACATATTGCATGTGGTGAATATGGTTAGCAAAAAATTACAGTCAAAGGATATGCAAATTGACATTGCCATGACCGAGGTAAGTGGACTGATTTCTTATTTTAAAAAGTATAGAGAAACTGGTTTTGTTGATGCTATGATGAAAGCAAAATAAATTGCTAATGAAATTGGTATTGAACCAGTTTTTATTCAAAAACGTGTTATTCGTAGAAAAAAAAACAGTTTGATGAAACTAGTGATAATGAAACTATATCTGAAGTAGAAGATAATCTTAGGATTCAATATTTTTTGTATATAATAGATCATGCCATTAGTTCTCTTGATAAGAGATTTGAACAATACAAACTATATGAACATATTTGGTTTTTTATTTGATTCTGCTAAGTTGAAGATACGTGATGATGATGATAGATTAAAATCATGTTGTAGTTTTTTAGAAAATAGTTTAAAAACTGAAGATTTGATAGATATAGATGGGGATGAACTTTTTCTTAAACTTAAGTTTCTTAAAGAACGTTTACCAAACAAAAGGATGGGTGCATGTGATGTTTTGAATTTTCTTGTAGAATTTGATAGTTTTCCTAATACTACAACTGCATATAGAATCTTACTAACTGTTCCTATTACTGTTGCTTCTGCAGAAAGAAGTTTCTCCAAACTGAAGCTTTTAAAGTCATATCTAAGAGCATCTATGTCACAAGAAAGATTAAGTGGATTACCTTTAATAGCAATTGAGAATAGTTTTTTGGAAGAATTAGATGTTGAGTTTTTGATTGATGATTTTGCTTCAAAGCATGTAAATAGAATGGTTTATTTTGTTGAGTGATTATGAGAGAAGTTTCCAAGAATAAGGACTTGTTTTGTTTGTTTTTTTTTAATTGTAACAGTTATGGTTATTTGTTCTCTGTATTTGAACTTAAGACAAAAAAATGGATGCACTTTTGTCTCTGATTTTTATTAGTAAAAAGTTTATTTGGGGCCCTTTTTTGAATGATAGCACCAGGTCAAGGTAGCGACTGAGCCGGGCCTGATACATATATCCTTAGTTTTATTTACTTTGATTAATACAATGTTTAAAGTTGAGTTTAGTTTAACATTCTTGTGCTTTTAATTTATATTGAGATTTTGTAGGTTTTAGTAATTTCAAGAATTTGGTTTAATAACATCAAACTATATATTTGTTTATTTAGCTAGATAATTCTTTATATATTAATACAATAAAAAGTTCTTAAAGATAACAACATATTTTAAAATAAAAATATTAATGTGTTTATCCAAAAATAATATTTTTAAATCAATAAAAGTTCAAAATAATTTTAAGAAATTGAAAAATTTGTAAAACTAATATAAGTATAATTTTTTATTTAAATTTGTTTTGTCTTTAAACTAATAGTATATTTATTAATAAGTATCAATATATTATTATGCCCGCATGTGTGGGCAAAACACCTAATAATTAGTAAAGATGTAGAGATTATTAGGTCAGTGGCATAAATTATAAATATTAAGAAAAATTAGAGTTAATTTCTAATTGTACTTCACTTTTAATAGATTAGATATATTGTAATAATAATAGAGATAATTTATTTTTGGTTAGATAATTAATTCTGCTTGTTTTTTTGGTTATGCCGCCCAATCGCCCACCCTATTTTCTGTAAATCATTTTAAAAAATATTGTTCCGGTCGTTGATGTTTGCACTCGAGACCTTTCCAACTCTTGTCTTTGGCTGACGAGGGACGAAACACTAAGAGCTGCCGACGCCGGTGCGTAATTTGGTAGAAGTGTTTTGAACAATTCTTAAACTGAAAGCATTACATGTCTTTGTCAATTGTTTTCATTTGTACAAGTAATATTTGTCAGGTTTGCAATGAAATATATACTTGTCAGTTTTTTTTGTGAAAGTTAAACGGATCAGAGAGCCTTGATGTTTTATTTTGTAGAAGTAATATTTTTCAGTTATACAATATTAAGTTTTATTAAAAATGACAACGATATCTAAATCTTAATCGGCACTCAATGTTCTAGTTTCTAGAGTTAAATTCTTTTAAAATTTTAAAGTACTTTAAATGTCTCTTTTCCTCTTCCTCTTCACATTTAAGCTTTGCATGGGTTCCGTGTTCTCCAAGTGGTTCTTTCTTTTCAAAAGTCTTAAAGAAGACGCGCAAAATCAACTCTTTTGACGTTTCTTTCTTTATATTGACGGTTTCTTCTTACGTAAATTCCCCGACAAATGTCTTTCTCTGTTCTCACTTCATCTTCTTATTCTTCTTTCACTTTCTCACTTTCATCAACATTTTCAGCACTTTCGGTGTAAACAGCTCCAACATCACTCTCTCTATCTCTCTCTCTCCTGAGTTGCGTTTGAGTTTTTCATCAGAAGTGAAAGAAAATGGCCGGTGGTGGTGAAGGAGGAGGAGCAGCGCTGCCCCCAAAACAGGATGAGCTTCAACCACATCCGGTGAAAGATCAACTTACTTCCGTCTCTTATTGCGCCACCAGTCCTCCTCCATGGCGTAACCCTCTTCTCTCCTAATTTCACATCATTTGTGCAAGTGTCATATGTAATATAACTGATCAAGAATCACTGTTTCTTTTTTGGATCAGCTGAGGCAATACTTTTGGGGTTTCAGCATTACTTGGTGATGCTTGGAACAACGGTACTCATCCCAACATCTTTAGTTCCACAAATGGGTGGAGGAAACGTAAGTCTTTCTTCTCAGACAAATCAGTTCCCATGAACATTGTTGAAAAGCTCTGTTCTTTAATGTCTTTGGATGTGTGTTCATTTGTTGTAGGAGGAGAAGGCAAAGATGATTCAGACATTACTATTTGTTTCTGGACTCAACACTTTATTACAAAGCTTCTTTGGAACTCGTCTTCCTGCCGTTATTGGAGCCTCTTACTCTTATGTACCAACCACGCTTTCGATCATCTTGGCTGCTCGGTACAACGACATTTTGGATCCTCAAGAGGTTAGTCTGAGGATTTAATCTGTTTCTCTGTTATGTTTTAGTCATTAATTTGAGTAAAACATTGTAGAAGTTTGAGAGGATCATGCGTGGAATACAAGGTGCTCTTATCGTTGCCTCGCTTCTTCAGATCGTTGTTGGCTTCAGCGGCCTCTGGCGCAATGTAGTTAGGTTAGCTTAGACGATTCTTCACACCAACAGATTCTCTTGTGCTACTTCTTAATGTTTTTTTTTCTCTCTCAAGGCTCTTGAGTCCTCTCTCTGCAGTTCCTCTGGTTGCACTCGCAGGTTTTGGACTTTATGAACTCGGTTTCCCTCTGGTGTGTCATTGCTTCTCTCATTGGTTTTTATGACATTTTCTTGAGCACTGAGTATCTTATTTTCTTGCAGCTAGCTAAATGCATTGAGATTGGATTGCCTGAGATTATCCTTCTACTCATATTCTCTCAGGTTAAAGCTCTGTGCAATGCTCTTCTTGTTATTTCTAAACAGATGTTAACCAGATTCATTTGTTTTGGCTTCTTTCTTCAGTACATTCCTCATCTCATGCGAGGAGAAAGAGATGTTTTCCATCGATTTGCTGTGATTTCTTCTGTGATTATTGTCTGGATTTACGCGCATTTTCTCACCATTGGTGGGGCCTATAAGCACGCAGGAACCAACACTCAGACAAGCTGCAGAACAGATCGATCGGGCATCATAAGCGCCGCCCCATGGTAATGAAATGATTTCTTTTATCTTTGACCATTCTCTAGTGGCATTGTGCTACATTCTTACAGTATTGATGTTATCTTGATAATTCCAGGATAAGAGTGCCTTATCCTTTCCAATGGGGAGCTCCAACATTTCATGCTGGTGAAGCTTTTGCTATGATGGCTATTTCATTTGTTTCACTTGTTGAGGTTAGTATTCATGTAAACATCTTTCCTTTTGGATGCAACATCACTAAACACTTGTCTTAAATTTCATACTTATTTCATTGAGCGTGTTCATGTTCTTGCTCTTGTGATTCTTGGAAACAGTCCACAGGGACTTACATTGCTGTATCAAGGTTTGCAAGCGCAACTCCTCCCCCACCGTCTGTTCTCAGCCGCGGAATCGGTTGGCAGGTAATATTGTAAAACATTGACCTCAATGTGTTTTATCGCCATTGCTCTAAGATTGTGTATTTATGGCATATACATTTATGTATATAGGGTGTTGGAGTTCTTCTCTGTGGATTATTTGGAGCAGGAAATGGAGCATCTGTATCAGTGTAAGACACATTCCTCTAAAAACCAGATGAAGTCAGTCACAACAGTCTTTGCTGAAAATTCTAATGGCTTTTCTGATGGACTTACAGAGAAAATGCTGGTTTGTTAGCGCTAACACGCGTTGGTAGCAGAAGGGTAGTTCAAATTTCAGCTGGTTTCATGATTTTTTTCTCCATTCTTGGAAAATTTGGAGCCGTCTTTGCTTCTATTCCAGCTCCTATATTTGCAGCATTGTATTGCCTGTTCTTTGCATATGTTGGTATGTTTCTTGAAACGTCTTTCTTGGTTTGAAACCGCGAATGAGTATTTCTAAGATTCAAATGAATAATAATTTCAGGTGCTGGTGGTCTAAGCTTACTTCAGTTCTGCAATCTAAATAGCTTCAGAACAAAATTCATTCTTGGTTTCTCGGTTTTCATGGGATTATCAATACCACAATACTTCAACGAGTATACAGCTATTAACAAGTATGGACCAGTTCATACAAAAGCCAGATGGGTAAACAAAACGAACAAACATACTGTTAATTTTCTGAAATCCTCTAGCTTATGATAATGCCTGATTGTTTTCCTTGTTGTTCTTCACAGTTCAATGATATGATCAATGCTCCATTCTCTTCTGAAGCATTTGTTGCCGGGATGTTAGCATTCTTTCTTGATGTAACATTGTCATCTAAAGATAGTGCCACGAGGAAAGACCGAGGGGTGTTTTGGTGGGATCGTTTCATGTCGTTTAAATCCGATACTAGGAGTGAAGAGTTTTACTCTTTGCCTTTCAATCTTAACAAATATTTTCCTTCTTTGTGATATTGATGATGCTTATATAAGATTTCAATGGCTTGATCCTTACTCTTCTATGTATAACATTTTGTATATTTATCAACTTTGAATTATTTAAAGAGTTCAAGGATTCCTTGTTTGGGATAATGTTATTGAAACCATAGGATCTCATAGTTTTGTTTACAACAGCACTCCTTCTCTATCACTACACGAAACACTCACATCCACTCTATGTTGATTTCTTTCCACCTCTCTCACTCGTTTGTTTGTGATCAACATGAAATAAGATATAAAAAGATACACTTGATTTGTTAACTTGGTTCAACCCATTAGCGTGATAGTGTGTACATCCGGAACCAGATCAATCTTGACAATTCACCAAGAAAGAAGAGTACATCTCAATCTTAGAACTCAATGTTCAACAAGAGAGAGAGAGAGAGAGAGAGAGAGAGAGAGAGAGAGAGAGAGAGAGAGAGAGAGAGAGAGAGAGAGAGAGAGAGAGAGAGAGAGAGAGAGCTCAAAATGACTCAATTAAATAGTTGATTAAAGAAGAAGGTAGGGGTTTTAGTATTTATACCCAAAGCACTTGTGCAACAATAAAGCCTCTATAACAACAAGAAAGTTTGCATTTCTCTTTTCTTCTTCTTTGGTCCAGTGATACACACACCATAAACCAGTTTCCTTTATTCTCAGTTAGCTCGAACCGATATTGACCAGAAATTGAATCTGTATATCAGTATTCTTCATCTTGATTTAGTTTCCTTTTACTTCTTCTTCCTCCTCTTCACTTAACAAATTGTACCTACCACTAAAAGAAATATGGGCATTGGTAGCACATCATGGTAGCATGAATTCACAAACCGTTACCAAAAGTGACTAGTTAGGATATATAACTGTATCATCCTACTATATAAAAGGGACTAAATTCAAGGCTTTTGAGACTATCCACCTCAGCCAAAATATTCTCATCCAAAAAGAATTAAAAATAAATGTCATTTAGAAAATAATTAACTAACATACAACTTTTGATATTTCTAGAAATTTCAAATTTGTAACTGCTAATTTATTAATAGAATCATATATCTATATTGAATTATGTTCTATTTTTAATCATTAGACTTCAAGGGTAAATAAATTATTAATTTATAATATATATAGTTTATAACTTTATATTGTAGTTATAAATAAAGAGAAAATAATAGGGAAGGGTGGAGAAGCTCATGTAAAATTATGTGATTAAAATGGTAAAATGGTGAGTATGATGAATCTAAAAAAATTTGTTGTACAAATTATGGTGCTTTCTTCGTCCACTATAATGATTTAAAATAAAATATATATTCACATAAATAAGTCAATATTTGTTGTTTTTTTTGTAAGATATTAAGATTATCATTTTCTGAAAGGTTACACTGTTGTTTTTAAACAACTTATTACAGCAAGGAAACAAAAACAACCAACAACAACTCAAGGTAAAAAAAAATCTTAAGGAGATCTTATACAAGAAATATAAAAAGAAGTAGAAAAGAGGAGAAAGAAGAACTTGTCGGGTAAGAGAGGAGACGGTCACACATCATACGGTCGAGAGAGGCAAGGATGACTGATGAAGGTGAGGAGACAGTTGTGAACACACGAGCATTACGCTCTTTCCACAACAGGTAGATGGCTGACTGAAAGTAGAGCTTGATGACTGGAGTAGCATGTGCATCTGCGTTGACGCGAGGTTGATTGATCTAGGCTGCAACAGAGTGTAGATCAGCCGGAGGAGAAATCCAAACTTCAGCAGCAACATGCTCCCATATCAAGCGAGAGAAAGAGCACTCAAAGAAGAGATGATGGTGAGTCTCTATTTCCAGATTACAAAGGACGCACGTTCCGGAGACATTTAACTCCCAACGCCTCAAGCGATCCTTGGTTGGCAGTCTTCTCCGCAAAGCCAGCCATGCTATAAACGCATTACGTGGAATATGTTCCTTGAACCAAATAGTCTTGTGCCAATATTTATTGTTTATAGTGTTTATATTATTTTCTGACATTAGTATCCATATTTTTTGGTAAACTGATCCAAATAGATTAGTTTGTGGAGTTAACCAAACGAGGATTATAGTGTTTACTTTGGAAAAAGTAATAGGTTGAATGATAGATTGTGTGTGTGCCTTTTCACATGGAAATCTGCACATATATTAAAATTGTAAGTTTTGAATCATAGAGAAAATATAGTGTATATAACTGAAGTTGGTCCATTCCGAAACTAAAGATGGCTAAAATTCTTCTTTGTCAAAATGCATAGATGTGAATCTTATATGAATAGAGTTCTCCATTGCTTATAGCAGTCTAATAAACTCCATGTGTAAAGGAGAAAAAATGTTATATAAGTGAAACAAAAATTATGATTTTTTTCTTGTGCCAATAGGCTCTTCGCAATTTGAAGAAGAAAGAACATATTGTGTGAAAATCTTTGGCTCGGTCAAATTTTATCCAGTCGTTTATAAAACTGTTGTTATCTGATTCATGTAATTTTTCAGTGTTGATTTAAAAGCCCAAAAAATCCATCTATACTAACTTTTTGATATTTTTTCTGTGATTTGAATTTAAAAAGAAATAAAATTTTCGATAAGTTATGTAAACTCAGAACAAGTATTTAGTTTTAGAAAGCATTTACATGTTTCAAACTTATAATATATACATATATAATGTTTAAAATCATGCATATAAAACCTGTGTAAAATGTGTCTGAATATGTTTCTCTTCTTTAATGTGTTAATCGTACTATATATAACATTATTTTAAAATTTCAAAAAGTTTATGTCACTTTCACATACAAAAAATCATCAATAAAAAATATAATTCTCCATCTACGACAAGAAAAATGAAAAATTACAAACTTATAAATTTAAATTAAGAAAAACTAACATTGGAAAAACAAGAAGTTAATATAAAAGAAAAAAACCGACAAATAATATTATAAATAAAATAAATTTATAAGATACAATCCGCGCGAAGCGCGGAAAAAATCTCTAGTAACATTAAATCAACGCTATGTAGCATTTTCCAGGATATTTATCAAGCGGAAAAACAAAAATCCAATTTTTATCTCTGTAACACTTATGGGCCCCAAATACCCAGTGAAAAATCATTTTTGGCACCAAAATATTGGTTTTGGTAGAATTAATGTTTAGAGAAATAAGAAAAAATAACCAAAACAAAAATTATAATTAGAGAAAGGCAATTATCTCAAATAGACATTTTTAAATTTTTTTAACAAAAATAGACCTTAAAAACTAAAATGACCAAAATAGTATTTTTTATTTGGAAAATTTTAATTTAATTTTATTTTTAAAAATTTGAAATCATATCCCCAAAACCCCACTCCTAACCTCTAAACCCTAAACCCTAAACATTATACCCTAAACCTTATACCTTAACCCTAAACCACACCCCTTAACTTTAAACCCTAATGTCTAGATTTATTAACCCTAAGAGTATAAGTGTATATTTACTTCTTTTGATAAAACATTTAAGTCTATTTTGGTTATTTTTATTTTTAAGGTCTATAATTGTCATAAAAACTTTTTTAGGTCTATCCTAGGAAATTTCTCTTAGAGAAATAACCATTGCAATGTCATGGCTAGAATATAGAAGTATATTATGTATTAGTTACTGTATTTACCCTTGACAATCTTAACCACATATTTCTTTCTCTCTCTCTCTTTAGTTTTTTATTTGGTTACAAAAGTTTTATCCGCTAACAATTGATTTATCTTCAATCATTTTAATTAATCTTCTTACAAATTAAAGAGAATCACGAAGATATAAAACATAATTGTGAATATTGTTATTGAGATATCTATATATTTAGTTAAGGAAACTAGGTTTAATGTTTATATTCTTATCTTCCTTATATATGTGGTACATGTATAAGCTTTATCATTATGAGAGTCAATACAATATTCTTTTAATCTTATACTCTCATCATTCTCTACATGGTATGAGAGCTACAATGATCTAACGATCTGCTTCATTCCTGTTTTTCTTTTATTTTCTTCAAGCTACACAGCTTCTTTATTTTTTGATTTCAAGCCATTGAGCTTCTATTATATTTTCTGTTAAGCTATATGCTTCCACCATTCATGTTCATGTGAACCTCTGAATCCAAGCCTAGTGCTTCTTTATATCCATGCCTCATTTTTATCTTTATAATTCTTAAGCCATTGTGGCGTCACTTCCAAAATCAAAAGTTTAATGCTTCTTGTTTTGTTTTTCTTAAAGCCATGGAGCTTCTTATTATTCAGGTCTCCGAAGACTTCTGAATCTATTTCTTCTTTTTGAAAAAAAAAAACGTTTTCTTTAATCCTCTATAACAACAAGAAAGTTCGCATTTCTCTTTTCTTCTTCTTTGGTCCAGTGATACACACACTATTATGTAATTAAATGGTTTGGCGTATAAGATTTAGTAAGTTTATGGTTTGGAGTATAGTGTTTTGGGATTAGATTTTGCATTTAAACTAAGATTTGAGAATAAAACAAGAAAATATTTGACTTTTATGAGTTGTGTTTTAAGCTTAGGGTTTAAGGTTTAAATTTTAGGGTTTTTGGAGGAATGAAAAATGAAATGGAGTTTAGGGTTTTAGGGTTTAAGGCTTTGGGTCATCTTCCTCTAAGTTTCCCTTTTATCAATTTACTGAAATCGAATTTACAATGTAAAATTTCAGCTTTTTGCTTAAATGAATATCTCAAATCTTTAACTACGCTTGGGCAAAAAAACCGGAACCGAAGAACCGTACCGGAACCAAATCGAAATACCCGAAACCGGAATCAGACCAAAACCTTCAAATATCCGAACTGTTCTTATATTTCTATATTCGAAATAACCGAACCGAACCGAAACCGAACTGGTATCCAAATATATAAGAGTATTAAAAATATATACATATAACATAGCTAAATATATAGATATCTCAATAATTAATTATTATAAAGTATCCTAACTATCCGAAAGTATCGGAAACTATCCGAAAGTATCGGAAACTATCCGAATAGTATTATCTGAAATATCCAAAGTAATCTGAAATATCCCAAACTTTTATCTAAATCATCCTATTGTTTATTGATATTTTACACTAAATAACCGATATTTTACCCGAACTACCCAAACCGGAACCGAAACCAAATGAGAACCGAATTTTTTTCGGGTATTTTTCCGGTTCCTAGTTTTACTATCTGAACCTAACCAAACCCGAAACTATCTGAACTGAACCAAACCAAAAATATGTCAAGTAGTAAATGGATCCTCTAACCCCCTACCCGAACTACCCGATATCCGAAATATCTGAACTGAACTGAACCGAAACCCGAAATGCCCATGCCTATCTTTAACCTTTAAACTTTATACTCAAACCTTTACTCTAAATTTCAAACTTTAAATCTAAATTCTAAATCAAAACTTTTCAAACTTAATGCATCAAATCTTAAATTATAAACCATAAATATCAAATTTATTTACACATGTACTTTACACTAATTATATATAAATCTTAAATTTATTTATACATGTACTTTACATAAATGTATTTTTATATAATTGGTTATAAAAATGAAATCTAGCCACTTTGTTAAAGTTATATATCATTAACTTTATAAATATAATTAATAGTTTAATTTTATATAAATAAAATGGCTATTCTCTCAAATAGATTTTTTTTAAGTTTTTGTCACAAAAATAGACCTCAAAAACTAAAATGACCAAAATAGCATATTTTATTTTGAAAATTTTAATTTTATTTTATTTTTAAAATTTGAAAGTCTATCCCCAAAACCCCACTTCTCAACTCTAAACACTAAACCCTAAACTCTAAACCCTAAATCCTAAACCCCACCCCTTAACTCTAAACCTAATGTCTAGATTAGTTAAGCCTAGGAGTATAAGTGTATATTTACTTCTTTTGATAAAATGTTTAAGTCTATTTTGGTCATTTCTATTTTAAGGTCTATATTTGTGTCAAAAATTTTTTTAGGTTTATCCTTGGGAATTTCTCTAAATAAAATCACTTAAACAATCAAATTATAATATAGAAACAAGTATAAAATAAAGAGCAGTTTTCTATTGATTAGTTTTTGACCTTTGATACTTTTAATCCAATGGCTATAAATCATTCATTTGTTAATCATCTTCCTTCTATTTCATTGGTCAATCTGTGAAAATTAAGATTGTCATTTCTTACCATTGATTTTATAATCCTATGGCTTAAAATCAACCTCGTTGATCTAATCCATTATTTATCTTTCAGTTCTTTCATTTCCTTTCACCAGAAATCGAAGAGCATATACAACTTCACTCCATATTTTACTCCAAAGGGAGAAACGTAGTAATTTACAAAAAAATAAAAACATTAATCTATGAATGGTGTAATATTTTTATTTTTTTCGTTACTTCATTTCTCACTCGATTTTTGAGTAATACTAGGGTCCAAACCACCCTACAGACGGATAAACAGTTGTAAATTATAAAAGGTATCTTAATTGGTAAATTATATTTAAAAATATTTGGTTTACTCTATATTGAAAATTAGATTATAGTGACTAATTAAAAAAAAAGATGTTATGATGCTAATTCATTTTTTTACATTTTCTCAATGTTCATACTATATTTATTATAATCAGTATGTAAAATACATTAATTCACTCGATAATGTAGTTGAAAATTCAATTATGAATTATTTCTACTTTTTCTACTTTTGTTTTTTGAATCCATTGAGAATTATAGTTTCTCTTATAAATACTTTTGCATTTCTCGAATGTGACGAGCCTCTAAATTGCAGCTAGCGGGACAGAGTATAGATCGTTATAAGTGTGCGAGTTGATCAGTAGTGAGCCTAAGTTGATCTTATTGTAAACTTAGCGTTTACTACAACAATTTCTAGTGTAGTATATCCATACTAAACCGAATTTAACTAATAAAATATCCCATATATATATTAAAATAGAAGTATTACAATATTTGAAATAGTCATGTTCATCACCACAATGAGTCTTAGAATCCTTAGAAAAATATGTTGGTTCATCTAAATATATAATAAGTTTTTTATTAAACTAACCGTAAAATCGTTATTAATGTTTTTCATTTTTTCCTTATATAAAAATTACGAAATTGCATAATGTGGCTAAAGTATTTATGAAAATTAATGATTTTGAATAATATATATTTCATAAAAATTATTGTATTATCTTTCATAATTGTTTACTTTAAATTAATAAAATAAATTAAAAAACTACATTAACCATATAATAAAATTTTAAATTTTTCTGTATATGTTGTATTTTTTTTTAAACGACTATAAATTATAAAACTGTTAAAAGCCTCACATTCAAATTTTTGCGATCCATGTTTTAAAAGTTTTTGTTATGATAAAATATAAATGATTACAAAATTATATAAGTAAGAAGTCTCATTTAATAAATATTAAGTGTAAAAGATCTATATTAAAATTAAACTATATGCCATCTAAAATATATAAATATTTTATTTTTGAAATTTTCTTTGAATAAATATTTTGGTAAATTTTATTGAACAAATATTGATAAATTAATATTTAAATTTTAAACTTAGATTTGAATATTTAAAAAATTACTAAAACTATTAATCACACAATGAAAATTTTGTGATTAGTTATTTAAAGTTTTTGTTATAAAAATATACAAATGATAAAATAACCATATGACTAGAAAGCATCATTTAATATATATCAATACTAAAAGACATACTATATAAATGGTAATGTCATTTAAATTTAATTATATATAATATAAAATAGCAAAGTAATTGTTTGGATTAATGGAATTTATTTAGGGAAATTTGGAAAAATACATTTGCAGGAGATGTATTTTGATTTTGAAAACTACCCATTATTATTTGTTTTTTTGAAAA
>NW_026013907.1:0-12978 GCF_020379485.1 Brassica napus | reverse complement strand
CGATGCATGAAGAAACAAACAAACTAAGAAACTGGAAAAAACCGTCTGCATTATTCTCCTAAGATTGACGTTACACTGTGGGCAAGAGCAATTACAAAAAGAAAGCTGCAGAAATGTTTGTGACTAAATCAAAGTTAAAAATAAAAAAATGTTTTGACCTTTTTTTTTTCAAATTTCAACTGCTAAATTTCTCACAAACCGAATGTGCATAAGCTAGTAATAGCGTCCATGAAAAATTGTTTCCGAAAGTGGTATTTGTAACAAACTGATGACAAAATGGTTGTCTAAACTGATAAAATTATCACCTCTCACATTTAATTAAAAAGAATTTTAATGATTTTTTTAATGATTCACTTCTTCCGTAATTTTATAGTTTACCATTATTCAAGTTCTACTTTTAATGAGGATAAACTTGCACATGGTAGTTCACTTTCTACTTATAATATGTTTTATGTTGATTTTGTATCAACCGTTTGCTTCTTAGATTGGTTTCTGTTGTTCAAATCGGTTGAAAAAATGTAAAAGAATATGATTTTAGCGGTAGTTGCCTCGTTATTCGGTAATGGATTTTGGGCCTTTCTTATTGGATCTTCATCGCTTAGTTTACTAAGTGAACAATAACTATTCAGCACAAATAATCTTAGATCACATTCGTCTTCGTCTCTCTCTTTACTATGTTGCACCACTGTGGTAGCTCGTCATAGTCGTGAAGATTTTTCTTTACTTCTATTATGCACAGTGAAGATTTTTTTCAGCTGGTTACTAGTTTCGGTGACTACTTAGGCCATCATTATCCCTAAAACCATTTTTTGGGTTTTTTATTTTTATTTTCTTTTATTTAAAAATAAATTAAAAGGTATCTAACCGCGGGCCGCCACGTATCAGTGGGACCTGCAAACAGTACCAGAAAACAGCAAAACTTCGATTCTTATTTGGCTACTTTTGTGACCGATTTTATCTTTTTGGTGGGGCCACCATCGACTTTTTTTCTTAGAATCTTCATCCTAGAAAGAAAACCGTGATGTTGATCCTTAGAGACATAATATCCCAAGATTATAAAAAGGGGTTTTGACAAATGTGGGCCCCACTGACGCATGGGTCCCACAAAATTTTAAAACCATTCCCCAAAATCATCAATAAGGATATGTTTTTGGGAGTTTTGCACTGTTTGCGGGCCTCACCGACACGTGGCGGCCCGCAATAAGTTTAATTTTTTAAAAAAAAAAATTTTGTAAAACAAAAAGAAATTTTTTTTAAGGATCCCATTTGGAGTTTACCAATAATCATGGTCTTAGGAACAATGGTTGTAGAAACCCTCGAGAACTTATGAAGGTTCAAAGTGAAAACATGGCAACAACACCTCGATGAGTTCAGCAATGGATACATAAACATGCAGCTGGTGTTTCATCATCCGTAAGTCTTAATGGATCTCCTCTCAATGTATTGTCCGCCTGGTGTTTGGGGTTCAGTTCATGTGTTTGTCAATGAAGAAAAGAGTTAGGATTTCAAGAAGAGAGATGACGTTTTAAGATATTACCGGTGCATAGACATTGCTGAATGAAGAAGAAGACGAGGAGGATGATGTGATTGGGAACATCTGCAGCAGAGGACGACGGCCTATTGAGTTTGTGAAGTGGTTGTTGTGTCAATGCACTATGGCCAACCCTGGTGATATGCTCCATTGCTATGTACATTTTACTTTTCATGTTCATACTGTTTACGCATAGCTATGAATCAGTAACTAAGTTGATCCTTTTGTCAGTATGTGGGGGCCACAAGAATCTGGAATCCGGAGGCATGGATGTTTTGCTTCGCCATGTTTCAAAGATATGGTCTCACTGAAGTCCAAGAGAATGTGGAGGTAGGGATAACTTGTTTTAACATGCCCAGCTGTAAGCCTGCTCACTTTTTTTATTTGATTCTTAATCTTAGGAAGATATCTCAAGCCAGGGTCAACCAGCTGTTGATTGTGGACTGGGGAAAAACCGCTGATAAGCTTCTTAATTAAGGTTTGCATTCAGTGGGTAGGCGAATTATGAACAGCTCTCAATGTTGATTCATTAAAATAGTTGATATACAATTGCATATGACATAATGGGCATGGTAACTCTTGGTATAATTCAATATAAATGAATCATTAAAATAATACTATATCAATGCATCCACATAATATAATTTTATTCACATTTCTCAATAATATAAAACATTATCAATAATTAATTAGCTTAAACATTACAAATCTCTGCAAGCTCAACTTAATTATTTACTATAATGTAATAAAAAAATATTATTCTTCTTACTAATAATGTAATCTAAATACCATTATGATTACGACCCATTGTTTTTCCCACCACATATCATGAAAATGGAACTCAGGAGATATTCGGCAAAAACATCTTTAAGCTTGCCCACTAGATGTATGTCTTCTCATGGAGATATCAGTTCAGATTTCAGGCTGCAACTTGTCTGAATGATTTGAATTGATTTTTTTATACACTAATTACTAGGAAACAATGTATAGGTATTATACATTTCTTTGCACATACACGAAGGAGGGGAAACTTCTGTGATGAGGTACCTTAGCATACTTAGTTGCCAAAATAATCCATATAACTAGATTCTTGTCGATTTTGAATTACGTGTGTAGATTGTGCTTTTTTCTTTCATCTATTGAGTTGAAAGTTTCTAATTTTTATTACGTGCGCAGGTTGGGACAATGGGATGAGGGGTTATTGTGTAAATGTTTCCATGGAGTTGGTGGTGGAGTTGGTGATATTATATATAATGCCTTTCAGCAGGTTGTTATTCCCATAGGTACATTACATAGTCGTGTTCTGTTTTTTCCTGACGAGTTTGTTTGAAATTTGAACTCTTGTTTTTTCAGATAGTTTGGTTTTCCACAAACTAGTCTCTGGCGCAGTTTGATGATTAATATGCTGGAAGTGAACCAATCTTCTGTATTTAGTCTAATGCTAATGGGAGCCGTTCCCTTGCAGCTTCTGCGTTCTCTCTGATTTTATCATCGTATTATTAGTGGGTTTGATGCAGCTAGAGGAGACCCACTAGAATGCTGTGATGTAAGTTTTAACTGTTATTGACAACTTCTGGAGTCAGTATTGTCTTGTGCACTTCATCAGAGGATATTCTGTTCAATTTTGGTTTAAAGAAATCAAGTTTAGTCTTTACTTACAAGTAACTCCAGCTGGTTATTCTCGAATGACACAGATGCTAGGTGATCTGTGCGGCGGGAAGATGCTATTATTCTCGAGGGCGGGGGGTACGTGTTCGTGCAGTTTTTGAATAATCTCTTGGTTCAAGAGGCAGCTTTAAAAGCTTTTCCTTTGTCATTAATTCCAGTTACAATCTTTGATAATATCTTCTTCTGGCTATAGCAGTGATGAAGTTTATCTGTTTTTTAAATCTTCATATGTTGAGGAGGAGATAAACGTTTATTTATGATCCCGCTTAATCTGTAAAAGTGCTTATGGATGATAATCCGGAGAACGAGTGCCATAAGCGACTACGCCTTCAAGAGCTGCCTGCAAACTGTTATTGATATAATGAATATCCAAATGAAGTTCTGTCCATTACTTGCTACCGCCTATTCTAATTACTCTCAGAGTGGGAACACACATCTGATTAAAACAAAAGTGAGTGATTCTTCCCAAGAAAAACAACTGCATCCTTCTTCGTTGCACTCTTCTCCTAATGGGATCTCACTGGTTTACAGAAAATCAGGTGAAAAGGAAGCTTGTTCAGGTCCCTACATGGGGGAAATGGAGTCGAAAGAAGCTTTGTACAACGTTCTCTCTGCTCGTATGGATTCAAGATCAAATAGATGATAAAAAACACATCTTCCTAACCCCTCGTGGCCAACTGTATTCTAATTCAAAATCTTTTTACCACTAGAATACTACTTTGTCTCAGAACATGATCTAGATATCTCGATTCTGTTCAGTATTTCTTTTGCGTGCTGACATAATAGTTTTCTATACCAACGGTGTACTGTGAACTGAAGAGTTTGCTTGAGCCAAAGTAGTAAGTTCATGAAAGTGAGTAGCAAACAGAGTATGAGCTTTCTTCACTTGAACCAGATGCTCACATATTGCCCATTCTAGACCTGATATAACAAAGATAATGTTAACAACATTATAAAGCATATTCACTAAAAATCAAATAAAGGAAGATAAAACTGCAGTTAAACTACCAAAACCAACATAGGTTTGATGTTCCACGCCCCAGTTCGTCGATATTATCAGTTTTCTATCAGTAGCTCCTTTCAGAATCTTGAGCTTTATGCATGGATGTCTGCTTCCCTCTAGTACAATGTTTCCAACATTCTCTCAGTACAAGCTTTCATGCAACATCAGAAGTTCTTAATGATGATGTACCTGTGGTCGATACTGCAATATCATTCAGCAAGATAAAAAGGAAGCTTCCTATTCAGCAGCTACACATCAAAAGGAACTCATGGAGCAAGCAATTGGTGTACAACAAGATATTGGAATGGACGAGTTGATTAATAAAAATAATGCTTCTGGTTCAGGGAATCAAATCAACAACGTTATGGTCATGACATTGCTTCTAAATCTGAAAGAACAGAGACTGGAAAGTGTTGCCATGTGCACATCTCATTCAAAAAAAAAAATGCTTTTCCACAGGTACTCTCTTTCCAAGTTGCTTCCGCAGAGTTCCAAGATAATTATGCGGTAACGTACATAACTCTATCTTCCTCTCATCTATCAGACTCTTTGGAAATATTTCCTCGTTAGTAGAGTTGAGCCTAGTCCCAACCAAGTACACCTTATGGAATTTGTTCCATCACGCATTATCAAATACTGAGGACATACAGTCTTCAGCAGTTGATCTCTTAACCTATACATCACAAGCTAGTCTATTCGAAATTTATACTCGTTTCACCGTGCTAAATGTGTTGATGAAACGGGCAATGAGCCGATGATCTCTCTCAGTTTGACAAAGGGTGGAGAGCAGGGGTGAAGGTACATCGGCAAAGAGTGGGGCAGTTGCCCACCATGACTTTTAAAATTTCAATGTATTTAAAAAAAAATAAGTGAATGCCTCTTATGTATACAATACTTTGTTAATAAATTTTGTGTCTAAATAATTTCTAGATTTTTCACTGGTGAGAGTGACTAAACCTCTAATCAAATACCAGTGATTGGAATGGACAAAAGTTCAAGGGAGAAGAAAGCATGGTCGTCGTGATGAAGTTGGTTCTTCTCACTAGCTACTCAGTCTACCATATCACAGCTTGGTGTTTAAAATGCTGCCTAGGTTCTATTGTAGGCTACAGGTAACAAAGATCATGAAAATGTTCATGCAAACTTTATTTCACATAAGGCTTATGTCTTACCTTGTAAACTTATGCTTTTAAATTGAATGCATTTTTAAAAGAAAGAAAAAAAACCCAAGGTTGTACTAACCGAAGAGGTGACTTCTGGGCTACAGTATGAGTAGGGAAACTTGTAGCCAAATCAACGCTTAACAAAACATCCATCTCAGAAGTCAGAAAGCAACCATGCATACATAAACTACGTCTAATTTGGCGGGAAAACGGATTATGTGTGGATGTTGGTCCATTAATAAAAGGCCCATAAACCAATATTGGGCTTTGGCTAAAAAACATTTATTATCATCACATATCCATAATTTTGAGTATATACGTTACGAGAAGAGAGAAAAATATATTTTTTTTTTTTTTTTGGTAAAATGTTAAAATAAAAAGGTGTTTTCACCTCTTTGCCGGAACCCAAGCATTGTAAAATAGTCCCACCGTGAGTTGAACCCAAGTGGCGGAAGTTACAGCCGCAACCCCTTTACCACTAGGCCAACTCAACGTTGGTAAATATTTTATTTCTTTGTGGAAACATGATTAACGACAACATTGTTGGATGAGGATAGATTTTCACAAAATCATTATCCAAATAATTTATGTGTTAATATATATACGCATATAGAGATGATAAGTTATCTAGGAAAACTTTGGACAAAGGAAGTGGAAGGTTTGTACTAGAAAGCACTATATTGGCTATCGAGGACGATGATGGCCTTTGATGAGCCACAAAAGTCATATGAACTTATCTTTATGTCACTTATGATTCCAAATAGTCAGGTATATTCCCCGGTTTTTATTGATTCCTTATTTATCTTCATCAGTTGCATTTTTCATTTTGAAATATTCTGTTGATTATAATGATCTTTGATCCATATGTGATCTTCATGGATGTCTTTTTCTTTACTAAACACATACATTTTCTTTTCTTTTTCGGGGGGGGGGGGGGGGAAACAAAAAGTTGTTTATTGATGATACTGAAAAGCAAAAACTATAGTGGATAAGTGAGTATGTACACAAAAAAAAGGTCCCAATTGTTTTCATTTTTACCATTTTCAAAAAATTTGAGTGCATCGTCTAATAATTTATGATTGTAGGTTTTTTTTTCTAAAAATGTCAATCGATAAGAGTTAGTACTGAAACACTACGAATGTTGACATTGTAATTACTGTTGTCGCATCTTTATTCTCACATAGTCGAGACAAGAAAATGGATATCGGAAATTAACAGTAAATATTGTGTTATTTATTTTTATAAACTATAGAAATTGTTATTGACAGAACTACAGAAGATATTATCACCGAGTTTAAATGTCCCCAGTTTCTTGTCATGATGATATTTAAAAAACTTTATAGAGTACAGCCAAGCCAATCTAACCAAGGCATGATATAACACACAAAACACACATACACACACACACTTATCTATGAACATATAACTACATTTTCACCCGCACATCGTGCGGATAGATTTTCATTTTATAAATATATAACATATACTATCACAAAACTTTCAAAATATAATTTACATTTAATATTAAAATATTGTGTAAATCTATATATTGGTTATGTTTCTTATCCGATATTATTAATGTATAATGATTTGTTTTATACATTTAAATTTATTATTAATTGTTATTATATATTAATTTATTTTTGAGTTTGGTAAAATACATTCATAGTATGAAATAAACAAATTGAGAATCTTTAATTTTTTTCAAATTTTTACAGACTGAATACAATACAATTTAAAATTTTATTTAGTTGTACTATAGAACTGATATTTTCTTAGCATAATTTATATTTCTATGTTATTTATTTTAGTATATTGTAGAATTTTATAATAAATAGATTATAATAATACTATATTATTAATTATAAAATCAATTGCTGCATTAACTTAAAAATATTTTAAAATTTTATTAAAATTTTGTTAGATTTTTCAACATACTTTGTTATAAATAAAAATAAAATTTAAATTTACAGTTAAATTTTATTTATTAATATCTATATAATTTATAAGATTTTTTTAGAAATGTTATATATTAAATAGATTAACTTAAATAATCAAATAGACGTAATGATGAAATAGACCTAATATGAATTTTTATGGTATTTCTTTAATAAAGATAATATAGAATATAATTATAAAATTTGAAAATAGCATACACTTTTATTTTATTTTGTTTATAATAAAATCTTGTTTAAATTAATGTATAATAGTATATATTATTATTACGAAATTAATTAATGGTATTAATTTAAATAAAATATTTTAAATTTTTAGAAACATTTTGTTATATTTTTTTCAATATTTTGTTATTAACTAAAAATAAAATTTAAATTTACAGTTAAAATTGATTTATTATTAATATATTTATATATTTAATAGATTAATGTAAAACTAAATAAATGTAATTAATGAAATGGACCTTATAAGGCTAATATGACTTTTTTTATGGTAAATAAAATTGGTATTTCTTTTTTAATAGAGAAGATAAATTTAATTTATAAATTTCTATAGTGTGTGTCAATTATAATCGAAAAAAAACATATTTTGTTATGTCTTTTCCCCTTCGACATTGTGTGACATCAAACTTTAAGAACACTAAGGGCCTGACTGGTTTAAACGCGCAGCGGTTGCGGTTGCGGTTTGTGGGAGTTTGTGGATGCGGGCGGTTGCGGTTTCTAGCGGTTTTAAGAGATTTGTACGACTGGTACTGCGGTAAAAATTGGTGCGTTTGCGGGGACTTATGACTGGTTAACTACCAAATGCGGTAACAGTCAAATAATAAATTAACAATATTTACATTTAATATAATTATAAAAATATCAAAAAACTCAGAAATTATAATACATAAAAATTTATATTTAGAAAGTTATAATTTTAAATTTTAAAATTTATTGAAATTGTTTTTATTATAAAATTTTATAATATTAATTAAAATAGAATAGATATATTTAATATTTCATAATTTCAATTTAAAATTTTATTAAATATTTTACTTTTGTATATATTGTTTTAAAAAAAGAAAAAAATTTTACCCTCCCGCAACCGCCCGCAACCGCAAACGCTAGCTGGAGCCAGCTTTTGAATTTATGAGATTCGGAGCGGTTTGAAACGGTTTAGAGCGATTTGAGTGATTGTTGCAAACCGCCGACAACCGCTACCAACCGCAAAAGCTGCGTTTGCGGGTGGTAGCGGGAAAACCAATCGCCCCTAAGTTCCAATTAGAACTCGTTTAAAAATTATCAAGCCATCATCCAAAAGTAAAACCATCGATCCGTCATATTCAAGGGTTATGGAAATTATCTAATTTCGATATTGTTATCTAAAATTATCTGTATAAAAAAATTTCAATAGTAAACTTTTATCATATGTATATACAAATTGATTCTTAGGTATAGATAAAACTACAACTAAATTTGGATTATAGTAGAAGTAAGCTCTAGATTTGTGCGTCTGCGAGCAAGATCTAGTTTATATGATCATGCATTCGATCTCTAACTTTACATCTATATTATTAAAACTGAAGTACTTTTTGGTATTGTTTGGAAATTTAGATAATAGATTAAATAAAAATTGTTTGGAAATAAGAATAGCAGATTAAATATTTTTTTTATATATTTAATCACTGTATTTCTTTCTCATTTACAGATTATGTTGTTTGGAAATTTGGATAACAAATTAAATGCGAATTGTTTTGAAACACGGATAGCATATTAAATATTTTTTTTATTATACATTTAGCCATTGCATTTCTTTTTTATTTACAAATCAGCCACTTCACTTACAATAAAAATTTAAATTAATTAATTACAATGAATTGTTATTTTTTTGCTGAAAATAAAACACACAATTATAATATATAGTATATATTAATCTGCCAATACAATTTTTAAGAATACCAAATATCATAAAATTAATAATAATTCATAAAAATCTATTGTAAAAAATTAAATCATTTTTAAATAAAAAAATCAATAGGTTAAGATATGAATATTATAATTACATCAAATTGCATCAAGTTATAAAATTATAAATATAATATTACATACAGATAAAAAAATTATTATCAAACATCTAATATAATATAATATATTCTATACTAAATATATTTTACAAAACATAATAATATAAATGGACATTTATAAAATCAATGGTTTATAAATTTACATTGAACGCAAGTTAAATCCAACACCCACGCTCCCAAGACCTAGTATATATTAAGACATGACGTCTCATGATAATCCATACAAAATACATAAATAAGGATATATAAACAGGCTGTTACATCATAAACCAAATTAGAGGTGAAGCATTGTGCAAAGATAAAGTAAGCAAACAAAAAAGGATAAAGTAAGCAAATTGGATATTTGATTGTGTTGAAGCCATTATAAAGGTTTGAAATGATTGAAATAAAAGGTCGGGTATCATGAGGTTACATCGCCAGGAGGAAATGAACAACAATTTCTTAAATTTAATAAGCCTGTTAATTTAAGATTAAAATGCAGACTCAATAATCTTCTTTTGGAATTAGACAAAAATAAATAAAGATAAACCACCATAAATGAATTCGTTTGAGAATATACATATACTATATTCTACAAATAATGTAATTCAACATATACAGGATATGAGAAAGGCTAATTAGATTACATCACTGATAAAACACTAAACTCGAGATTTCTTGTGGTTAAAATGTTGAACAAAACATAATTTGTTCTAAAAAGTATATACTCACACAATTTACCACATTAAACTTATAGTAAAAAAATATGCTTCTAATAACTATTAGGATATTTTAATGATCACATACGATATCTGATTATGGCATGGCATCTTTAGATTGAAATTTATACTCTCCATTCCTTGATTGAATTTTTAGAAAAAAAACTGTTTTAGAAAGATGTATTTTCAATGAAAAATTAAACTTCAAGAAAATTAATTAACTTTATTGAATTACTTAGCTAAAAGTTATTGAAAATTAAAAATTACAGAAAACAATATATTTATTATGTTAGTTTAATACTCCCTCCGTTTTTAATATAAGTCGTTTTACAGCTATGCACGTAGATTAAGAAAGCCATTAATTTCTTATATTTTCTAAACAAAAACATCATTAATTATTTACCTAACCCCACAATTCAACCAATAGAAAAATATAAGATATATTACCATTGGTCATACAACTTAATTATAATAAATTTACATAGAAAACTGAAAACGACATATAATTTAGAACAAAAAAAATTTCTCTAAAACGACTTATAATAAAAAACGGAGGGAGTATGTTTTATTAATATGTGTGAAAATACTAAAAAATGTATCTTTATGGAACATAGGGAGTATATATTTTAAAAAGAACAATAATATGAAAATTTGGTGTTGTCAAATCCCCTGAACTTAAGCGTGAAAGTAGGAACATATTGTATAAGCCTATATATCTATCTTTTCGTCATCCCTAAACTCGAAGAAGCACTCACATCAACTTCACTCTCCATTAAGTTTGTCACGATAATATGTTCTTTTCTCATTAAACTCAAATACTTGAGATAATATCGTTTCTTTATTCCATATGTAAACTAACATGACATAATCAACTTAGATAATCGTGATCTATATTTAAGAGGTGACTGTAATTAAAATACTATTATCTCTTCTTTTCTTTGCAATTTTAAATTTATACTTGGTTAAACAAACCAAAAATTATTCTGAACCACATAGTGAGTTCAGACACTCTTCAGGAACCATTTTTTATAGCTAGTTCCTTTAAATTAATGGATAGTTTCCATTTAATTTATATGTTTTACTATTTTGTGTCTCAAAGTTCTATGAGTATTGATTCAAGAGTGACGGTTAATTAACTTTCTTATAGAACTTTATACATTTTGTCATTGCAAGCAAGAAAATCTCTACAAATAAAAAGAAGTTTAAGAGTATGGAAGGAAGAAGTCAATACTGAGTTCTCCCATGAAGAAAAGTGGAGACAACCACACATTATTCCAGAACATATCTTTCAAAGGAAACTGCGCAAAGGAACGATAATCAAAAGAGCATTGACTCTCTTTGCTATAAATAGAAAATGATTCATTATCAATTCAAGAACAAAACAACAAATATAGATGATAAATAAAGTTGGAATTTGTACTTTTGATAGTGATAATGAGTGACTGAGATTGTAACCAACAAAATTGGGAACAGAAGGTAGCTAATATAACACATAATGAAAGCACTCAGGGGAAAAGCAAAACCAATACCCACTTTGCCAAAAAAAAGTTCAAAGATTAATCGAAGATTGAAACTTTAATTTGAGTTTCACTATAAATAAGTTAAACTGATTCACAAAGAAAAACTAAAATTGTGATATATGTTGATGTCTCTTCATGGGCTATGAGAAAGAAAAATTGAAAGCAACCTTAGAAGAAGCCAGCGAGTCCTTCCATTATAGTCATGTGGCTCCTCCTGATAATGGCAGGCCTAGGGAGATAAAGAGAGAAGAGAGAGAAAGAAGAGAAAGCATGGGATGCTTGATAATTAGGTACGAGAAGGCGGCATGTATAAATGGAAAGAGTGGATAACAATGGATGACTATAATAGGAGATTTTGTATTTACAATGGCAGTGTTTATCTTTGCACGTAACTCATAATGTTCAACAGTGTACGTATACGTGCATATATCATATATTGTATTTGCGTACGTACTTGTATAGGGCACTGGTGAGTAGCTTGTAACTATTGTGTTCGAAATTTAACATTTTACCAAAAAAAAAAAAAAAAACTATTGTGTTCGGCATTTTACGAAAAAAAAACTACTGTGTTCGGTTTTCACAATTAGCGAGGTTGGAATGACTCTCTCGTTCGTTCTCTCAATATCCTCAACATTTCTAAAAGTACTATTGTGTCATAATAACCTATTTAAAATGAATTATTTGTGAGTTATAGCCTTACAGATATACAATAAAAAGTTATAACACATACCAGCACCATATATATACTCAGCTTTAAATGTTAGAATGATGTTCTTTTTAAAAAAAAAATGTTAGAAAAGTGTATCAAGTATATGTGTTTTCATATTTAATGTGGGAAAATAAGAGGAAAATAGTGATGCAAAGCTTACAAGATAAGCACGAGAGAGAAAGAGGTTCTCTTTTTAGAGAAAGCGACATGTAATATATGTATGAGATATAATGTGTGTGAGATAGTCAAAAGAAAAAAAAGAGTGGTCGCTCGTGGCATACTGAACAGAGAACTAAAGTTTTTATGTTCTCCTAATATTATTGCAGCTTCATTTTCTTAGGGTTTCACACTGCCCGTGCAGTCCTCCTATTTTGAAAACGAAAACTTATAATTCTGTACCTCTTCTCCATTTGACAAATTTTATTATTACTAGGCTACTAACTAATCATCTATAACACAATTTAACTTCATCCTCTTCAGAAAAATTATTCTAAGCGCCTCGTTATCACGAATATTAAACAAACGCGTTATAGTAATTTTGTACTTATTGGTTAGTCTCCCCCAAAAAGTGTCAATGCTTTGGTCATTTTTCCAATTTGAACTCAATGGGATTCAACACAAGTCGACCCGTAAGCAAAAGGGGTTTGCCCTTTTTTTCACATAAA
>NW_026013906.1:0-33371 GCF_020379485.1 Brassica napus | reverse complement strand
TGGAGTATACTAACTTTTGATCCTCAGAATACTACTGTCTCTGATACCATCGAGATCTCGGATTCTGTTCTGTATTTCTTTTGCGTGCTGACATAATAGTTTTCTATACCAACGGTGTTACATTGAACTGAAGAGTTTGCTTGAGCCAAGGCGTAAGTTCATGAAAGTGAGTAGCAAACAGAGTATGAGCTTTCTTCACTTGAACCAGATGCTCACATATTGCCCATTCTAGACCTGATATAGTCAACAAGATAATGTTAACAACATTATAAAGCATATTCACTAAAAATCAAATAAAGGAAGATAACTGCAGTTAAACTACCAAAACCAACATAGGTTTGATGTTCCACGCCCCAGTTCGTCGATTATTATCAGTTTTCTATCAGTAGCTCCTTTCAGAATCTTGAGCTTTTATGCATGGATGTCTGCTTCCCTCTAGTACAATGTTTTCCACACATTCTCTCATACAAGCTTTCATGCAACATCAGAAGTTCTTAATGATGATGTACCTGTGGTCGATACTGCCAATATCATTCAGCAAGAATAAAAAGGAAGCTTCCTATTCAGCAGCTACACATCAAAAGAACTCATGGAGCAAGCAATCTGGTGTACAACAAGATATTGGAATGGACGAGTTGATTAATAAAAATAATGCTTCTGGTTCAGGGAATCAAATCAACAACGTTATGGTCATGACATTGCTTCTAAATCTGAAAGAACAGAGACTGGAAAAGTGTTGCCATGTGCACTATCTCATTCAAAAAAAAAAATGCTTTTCCACAGGTACTCTCTTTCCAAGTTGCTTCCGCAGAGTTCCAAGATAATTATGCGGTAACGTACATAACTCTATCTTCCTCTCATCTATCAGACTCTTTGGAAATATTTCCTCGTTAGTAGAGTTTGAGCCTAGTCCCAACCAAGTACACCTTATGGAATTTGTTCCATCACGCATTATCAAATACTGAGGACATACAGTCTTCAGCAGTTGATCTCTTAACCTATACATCACAAGCTAGTCTATTCGAAATTTATACTCGTTTCACCGTGCTAAATGTGTTGATGAAACGGGCAATGAGCCGATGATCTCTCTCAGTTTGACAAAGGGTGGAGAGCAGGGGTGAAGGTACATCGGCAAAGAGTGGGGCAGTTGCCCACCATGACTTTTAAAATTTCAATGTATTTAAAAAAAAATAAGTGAATGCCTCTTATGTATATACAATACTTTGTTAATAAATTTTGTGTCTAAATAATTTCTAGATTTTTCACTGGTGGAGAGTGACTAAACCTCTAATCAAATACCAGTGATTGGAATGGACAAAAGTTCAAGGGAGAAGAAAGCATGGTCGTCGTGGATGAAGTTGGTTCTTCTCACTAGCTACTCAGTCTACCATATCACAGCTTGGTTGTTTTAAAATGCTGCCTAGGTTCTATTGTAGGCTACAGGTAACAAAGATCATGAAATGTTCATGCAAACTTATTTCACATAAGGCTTTATGTCTTACCTTGTAAACTTATGCTTTTAAATTGAATGCATTTTTTAAAAGAAAGAAAAAACAACCCAAGGTTGTACTAACCGAAGAGGTGACTTCTGGCCTACAGTATGAGTAGGGAAACTTGTAGCCAAATCAACGCTTAACAAAACATCCATCTCAGAAGTCAGAAAGCAACCATGCATACATAAACTACGTCTAATTTGGCGGGAAACGGATTATGTGTGGATGTTGGTCCATTAAATAAAAGGCCCATAAACCAATATTGGGCTTTGGCTAAACAAACATTTATTATCATCACATATCCATAATTTTGAGTATATACGTTACGAGAAGAAGAGAAAAATATATTTTTTTTTTTTTTTTGGTAAAATGTTAAAATAAAAAGGTGTTTTCACCTCTTTGCCGGGAACCCAAGCATTGTAAATAGTCCCTCCCACCGTGAGTTGAACCAAGTGGCGGAAGTTACAGCCGCAACCCCTTTACCACTAGGCCAACTCAACGTTGGTAAATATTTTATTTCTTTGTGGAAACATGATTAACGACAACATTGTTTGGATGAGGATAGATTTTCACAAAATCATTATCCAAATAATTTATGTGTTTAATATATATACGCATATAGAGATGATAAGTTATCTAGGAAACTTTGGACAAAGGAAGTGGAAGGTTTGTACTAGAAAGCACTATATTGGCTATCGAGGACGATGATGGCCCTTTGATGAGCCACAAAAGTCATATGAACTTATCTTTATGTCACTTATGATTCCAAATAGTCAGGTATATTCCCCGTTTTTATTGATTCCTTATTTATCTTCATCAGTTGCATTTTCATTTTTGAAATATTCTGTTGATTATAATGATCTTTGATCCATATGTGATCTTCATGGATGTCTTTTTCTTTACTAAACACATACATTTTCTTTTTTTTTTTCGGGGGGGGGGGGGGGGGGGAAACAAAGTTTGTTTATTGATGATACTGAAAAGCAAAAACTATAGTGGATAAGTGAGTATGTACACAAAAAAGGGTCCAATTGTTTTCATTTTTACCATTTTCCAAAAATTTGAGTGCATCGTCTAATAATTTATGATTGTAGGTTTTTTTTTCTAAAATGTCAATTCGATAAGAGTTTAGTACTGAAACACTACGAATGTTGACATTGTAATTACTGTTTGTCGCATCTTTATTCTCACATAGTCGAGACAAGAAAATGGATATCGGAAATTAACAGTAATATTGTGTTATTTATTTTTATAAACTATAGAAATTGTTATTGACAGAACTACAGAAGATATTATCACAGAGTTTAAATGTCCCCAGTTTCTTGTCATGATGATATTTAAAAACTTTATATAGAGTACAGCCAAGCCAATCTAACCAAGGCATGATATAACACACAAACACACATACACACACACACACACTTATCTATGAACATATAACTACATTTTTCACCCGCACATCCGTGCGGATAGATTTTCATTTTATAAATATATAACATATACTATCATCACAAACTTTCAAAAATATAATTTACATTTAATATTAAATATTGTGTAAATCTATAATTTATTGGTTATGTTTCTTATCCGATATTATTAATGTATAATGATTTGTTTTATACATTTAAATTTATTATTAATTGTTATATATATTAATATATTTTTGAGTTTGGTAAAATACATTCATAGTATGAAATAAACAAATTGAGAATCCTTTAATTTTTTTCAAATTTTTACAGACTGAATACAATACAATTTAAAATTTATTTAGTTGTACTATAGAACTGATATTTTCTTAGCATAATTTATATTTCTATGTTATTTATTTTAGTATATTGTAGAATTTTATAATTAAATAGATTATAATAATACTATATTATTAATTATAAAATCAATTGCTGCATTAACTTAAAATATTTTAAAATTTTATTAAAATTTTGTTAGATTTTTTCCAACATACTTTGTTATAAATAAAAATAAAATTTAAATTTACAGTTAAATTTTATTTATTAATATCTATATAATTTATAAGATTTTTTTAGAAATGTTATATATTAAATAGATTAACTTAAATAATCAAATAGACGTAATTGATGAAATAGACCTAATATGAATTTTTATGGTATTTCTTTTAATAAAGATAATATAGAATATAATTATAAAATTTGAAAAATAGCATACACTTTTATTTTATTTTGTTTTATAATAAAATCTTGTTTAAATAATGTATAATAGTATATATTATTAATTACGAAATTAATTAATGGTATTAATTTAAATAAAATATTTTAAATTTTTAGAAACATTTTGTTATATTTTTTTCAATATTTTGTTATAACTAAAAATAAAATTTAAATTTACAGTTAAAATTGATTTATTATTAATATATTTATATATTTAATAGATTAATGTAAATAACTAAATAAATGTAATTAATGAAATGGACCTTATAAGGCTAATATGACTTTTTTTATGGTAAATAAAATTGGTATTTCTTTTTTAATAGAGAAGATAAATTTAATTTATAAATTTCTATAGTGTGTGTCAATTATAATCGAAAAAACATATTTTGTTATGTCTTTTCCCACTTCGACATTGTGTGACATCAAACTTTAAGAACACTAAGGGCCTGACTGGTTTAACGCAGCGGTTGCGGTTGCGGTTGTGGGAGTTTGTGGATGCGGGCGGTTGCGGTTTCTAGCGGTTTTAAGAGATTTGTACGACTGGTACTGCGGTTAAAATTGGTGCGTTTGCGGGTGACTTATGACTGGTTAACTACCAAATGCGGTAACAGTCAAATAATAAATTAACAATATTTACATTTAATATATTATAAAAATATCAAAAAACTCAGAAAATTATAATACATATAAAATTTATATTTAGAAAGTTATAATTTTAATTTTTAAAAATTTATTGAAATTGTTTTTATTATAAAATTTTATAATATTAATTAAAATATAATAGATATATTTAATATTTTCATAATTTCAATTTTAAAATTTTTATTAAATATTTTACTTTTGTATATATATTGTTTTAAAAAAAGAAAAAATTTTACCCTCCCGCAACCGCCCGCAACCGCAAACGCTAGCTGGAGCCAGCTTTTGAATTTATGAGATTCGGAGCGGTTTGAAACGGTTTAGAGCGATTTGAGTGATTGTTGCAAACCGCCGACAACCGCTACCAACCGCAAAAGCTGCGTTTGCGGGTGGTAGCGGGAAAACCAATCGCCCCCTAAGTTCCAATTAGAACTCGTTTAAAATTATCAAGCCCATCATCCAAAAGTAAAACCATCGATCCGTCATATTCAAGGGTTATGGAAATTATCTAATTTCGATATTGCTAATTTCTATAATAAATTATCTGTTTATAAAAAATTTCAATAGTAAACTTTTATCATATGTATATACAAATTGATTCTTAGGTATAGATAAAACTACAACTAAATTTGGATATATTTGTAGAAGTAAGCTCTAGATTTGTGCGTCTTCGAGCAAGATCTAGTTTTATATGATCATGCATTCGATCTCTAACTTTACATCTATATTATTAAAACTGAAGTACTTTTTGGTATTGTTTGGAAATTTAGATAATAGATTAAATAAAAATTGTTTGGAAATAAGAATAGCAGATTAAATATTTTTTTTTATATATTTAATCACTGTATTTCTTTCTCATTTACAGATTATGTTGTTTGGAAATTTGGATAACAAATTAAATGCGAATTGTTTTGAAACACGGATAGCATATTAAATATTTTTTTTATTATACATTTAGCCATTGCATTTCTTTTTTATTTACAAATCAGCCACTTCACTTACTAAAAATTTTAAATTAATTAATTACAATGAATTGTTATTTCTTTTGCTGAAAATAAAAACACAAATTATAATATATAGTATATATTAATCTGCTACAATACAATTTTTAAGAATACCAAATATCATAAAATTAATAATAATTCATAAAAATCTATTGTAAAAAATTAAATCATTTTTAAATAAAAAAATCAATAGGTTAAGATATGAATATTATAATTACATCAAATTGCATCAAGTTATAAAATTATAAATATAATATTACATACAGATAAAAAATTATTATCAAACATCTATATTATAATATAATATATTCTATACTAAATATATTTTACAAAACATAATAATATAAATGGACATTTTATAAAATCAATGGTTTATAAATTTACATTGAACGCAAGTTAAATCCAACACCCACGCTCCCAAGACCTAGTATATATTAAGACATGACGTCTCATGATAATCCATACAAAATACATAAATAAGGATATATAAACAGGCTGTTACATCATAAACCAAATTTAGAGGTGAAGCATTGTGCAAAGATAAAGTAAGCAAACAAAAAAAGGATAAAGTAAGCAAATTGGATATTTGATTGTGGTTGAAGCCATTATAAAGGTTTGAAATGATTGAAATAAAAGGTCGGGTATCATGAGGTTACATCGCCAGGAGGAAATGAACAACAATTTCTTAAATTTAATAAGCCTGTTAATTTAAGATTAAAATGCAGACTCAATAATCTTCTTTTGGAATTAGACAAAAAAATAAAGATAAACCACCATAAAATGAATTCGTTTGAGAATATACATATACTATATTCTACAAATAATGTAATTCAACATATACAGGATATGAGAAAGGCTAATTAGATTACATCACTGATATAAACACTAAACTCGAGATTTTTCTGTGGTTAAAATGTTGAACAAAACATAATTTGTTCTAAAAAGTATATACTCACACAATTTACCACATTAAACTTATAGTAAAAAAATATGCTTCTAATAACTATTAGGAATATTTTTAATGATCACATACGATATCTGATTATTATGGCATGCATCTTTAGATTGAAATTTTATACTCTCCATTCCTTGATTGAATTTTTAGAAAAAAAAACTGTTTTAGAAAGATGTATTTTCAATGAAAAATTGTAAACTTCAAGAAAATTAATTAACTTTATTGAATTACTATTAGCTAAAAGTTATTGAAAATTAAAAATTACAGAAAACAATATATTTATTATGTTAGTTTAATACTCCCTCCGTTTTAATATAAGTCGTTTTACAGCTATGCACGTAGATTAAGAAAGCCATTAATTTCTTATATTTTCTAAACAAAACATCATTAATTATTTACCTAACCACAATTCAACCAATAGAAAAATATAAGATATATTACCATTGGTCATACAACATTAATTATTAATAAATTTTACATAGAAAACTGAAAACGACATATAATTTAGAACAAAAAAATTTCTCTAAAACGACTTATAATAAAAACGGAGGGAGTATGTTTTATTAATATGTGTGAAAATACTAAAAAAATGTATCTTTATGGAACATAGGGAGTATAATTTCTAAAAAGAACAATAATATGAAAATTTGGTGTTGTCAAATCCCCTGAACTTAAGCGTGAAAGTAGGAACATATTGTATAAGCCTATATATCTATCTTTTCGTCATCCCTAAACCTCGAAGAAGCACTACATCAACTTCTTACTCTCCCATTAAGTTTGTCACGATAATATGTTCTTTTCTCATTAAAACTCAAATACTTGAGATAATATCGTTTCTCTTTATTCATATGTAAACTAACATGACATAATCAACTTAGATAATCGTGATCTATATTTAAGAGGTGACTGTAATTAAAATACTATTATCTCTTCTTTTCTTTTGCAATTTTAATATTTATACTTGTTTAACAAACCAAAAATATTCTGAACCACATAGTGAGTTCAGACACTCTTCAGGAACCATTTTTTATAGCTAGTTCCTTTAAATTAATTGGATAGTTTTCCATTTAATTTATATGTTTTACTATTTTGTGTCTCAAAGTTCTATGAGTATTGATTCAAGAGTGACGGTTTAATTTAACTTTCTTATAGAACTTTATACATTTTTGTCATTGCAAGCAAGAAAATCTCTACAAATAAAAAGAAGTTTAAGAGTATGGAAGGAAGAAGTCAATACTGAGTTCTCCCATGAAGAAAAGTGGAGACAACCACACATTATTTCCAGAACATATTTCTTTCAAAGGAAACTGCGCAAAGGAACGATAATCAAAAAGAGCATTGACTCTCTTTGCTATAAATAGAAAATGATTCATTATCAATTCAAGAACCAAAACAACAAATATAGATGATATGTAAATAAAGTTGGAATTTGTACTTTTGATAGTGATAATGAGTGACTGAGATTTGTAACCAACAAAATTGGGAACAGAAGGTAGCTAATATAACACATAATGAAAGCACTCAGGGGAAAAGCAAAACCAATACCCACTTTGCCCAAAAAAAAGTTTCAAAGATTAATCGAAGATTGAAACTTTAATTTGAGTTTCACTATAAATAAGTTAAACTGATTCACAAAGAAAAACTAAAATTGTGATATATGTTGATGTCTTCTTCATGGGCTATGAGAAAGAAAAATTGAAAGCAACCTTAGAAGAAGCCAGCGAGTCCTTCCATTATAGTCATGTGGTCCTCCTGATAATGGCAGGCCTAGGGAGATAAAGAGAGAAGAGAGAGAAAGAAGAGAAAGCATGGGATGCTTGATAATTAGGTACGAGAAGGCGGCATGTATAAATGGAAAGAGTGGATAACAATGGATGACTATAATAGGAGATTTTGTATTTTACAATGGCAGTGTTTTATCTTTGCACGTAACTCCATAATGTTCCAACAGTGTGTACGTATACGTGCATATATCATATATTGTATTTGCGTACGTACTTGTATAGGGCACTGGTGAGTAGCTTGTAACTATTGTGTTCGAAATTTAACATTTTACCAAAAAAAAAAAAAAACTATTGTGTTCGGCATTTTACGAAAAAAAACTACTGTGTTCGGTTTTCACACATTAGCGAGGTTGGAATGACTCTTCTTTCGTTCTCTCAACTAATTCCTCAACATTTCTAAAAGTACTATTGTGTCATAATAACCTATTTAAAATGAATTATTTGTGAGTTATAGCCTTACAGATATACAATAAAAAGTTAACACATCACCAGCTACCATATATATACTCAGCTTTAAATGTTAGAATGATGTTCTTTTTAAAAAAAAAATGTTAGAAAAGATGTATCAAGTATATGTGTTTTCATATTTAAATGTGGAAAATAAGAGAAAATAGTGATGCAAAGCTTACAAGATAAGCACGAGAGAGAAAGAGGTTCTCTTTTTAGAGAAAGCGACATGTAATATATGTATGAGATATAATGTGTGTGAGATAGTCAAAAGAAAATAAAAGAGTGGTCGCTCGTGGCATACTGAACAGAGAACTAAAGCTTTTTATGTTCTCCTAATATTATTGCAGCTTCATTTTCTTAGGGTTTCACACTGCCACGTGCAGTCCTCCTATTTGAAAACGAAAACTTATAATTCTGTACCTCTTCTCCAATTTGACAAATTTTATTATTACTAGGCTACTAACTAATCATCTATAACTACAATTAACTTCATCCTCTTCATGAAAATTATTCTAAGCGCCTCGTTATCACGAATATTAAACAAACGCGTTATAGTAATTTTGTACTTTATTGGTTAGTCTCCCCAAAAAGTGTCAATGCTTTGGTCATTTTTCCAATTTGAACTCAATGGGATTTCAACAAGTCGACGTAAGCAAAAGGGGTTGCCCTTTTTCAAAAAACCACCTCATTTATCTTTTCTAGATTTAATTGCTAAAACTACCTGATGACCAAAAAAAAGATTTAATTGCTAACTTTTTTTTGCTAATTTTAATTGCTAAACTTTATAAAAAAATATGTGTTTTTGAAAGATGTATAAAACAATATGTTGTTTAACCATTTGATTAGAATGATTCTAGAAATGCCAAACGAAAAAGATATTTACTTAATTAAGGTGTGTGTGTGTTAGATCTATCATTTGGATTTATTTTTTTAAAATTATTCATTCTATGAGATCATGATTTTTCTTCTAAGTTATCCCAGTATATAATATTATAAATATTTATTCAAATCCAAAATTATTGCACTGGTGATTCGAAGAAATACATGTAATTATGTAAGAAATCGTTTCGTAGTCAGCCGCTGTTAGAAATCCATTCTTTCTCTCTTCTTTAACTTCTCGCAAGGAGCTTCTCTACTCACATATAGTCATTTTCCGGTGCTGGTGGTTCATTTCTATCAAATGGCAGTTTTGCGGTTGTATTCTAGATTTTATTTTTCAACGCCTCAGTCTCTTTTCTTTGTTTCGTAGTGGTGTTGGTGGTCACCGTCGTTGGCGCTCGTGTGTGTTCGCTGGTATCGAATTCTATCCAAAGAGCGGCTGAGTTTTCGTCCAGGGTGTTGGACCTGTTTAATTAGATTGGTATATTTTTAGGCTTCTCTTTGCCAAGTCCATTAAGGATTTAATATTTTAGACCATAACTTTTTCTACTTTTGCTTTGTATTTTTCTTCTTCATGCATTTTGTTGTAGCAAAAAAACTTGTAAGCCTTTCAAAAAGAACATTTAATTAATTTAGTGCTATTGAAAACATTTTACATTACTGTTTTTATGATTGAAAGTTGTTTCAGAGAATTTTTAAATTTAATACTATAAGAAATTCTAAGTATAGTATATATTTTTTAAGTTGACAAAAAGTGTTTAAAAAAATTATTTAAATAGAAAATTATCAAAATAATGATAAAAGTGAAAGTCACTTTAGTCTAGTGGTTTGACTAAATATTCATTAACAATTTTACACTATGAGGTAAAAGTTTTAAATTCTAGAAAAATCAGAATTATGCAAATTAATAGTGAAAAAACTTACAACATATATGCAGTATGGTACAAAGAGCACCATCAAAGGTGAAACCATATGACGAATCAGGTGATGCAGTCAAATAAAATTGTCAATAACATTTTTATATTTTATAATAATATAATCATCCAGCGTTAAAAATATAAATTGATCATATTTAATTATATACAGAATTCAAAATTTGTATTTGACGTGTATATAATATATATCATGTGTATATATATTCTGATGTTGGAATGCAAAAACTTTGTTCTTCCTTCCCTCTCATTTCCTTAAAACTAAATATTAAATTTCCTCATTTTCTTCTTAAATACTTAAAAGGCATATAACTTTATATACTAGATTCTAACCCACGCGGATGCGCAGATATTGTTATCATTTTATTACAAAATTTAAATTAATAGTAATGTAACTGATTTTATTATTATATATTATATAACTAAAATATATGTGAAATTTATTTTTTGTTACAATAATTTAAACCTCGATCATATTCTATTTTTTTTTTAAATCGTAATTTTTACTATTTTTACATTTTTATAACAATATTTTCTATTTCAAATAAAATACGGGATCCCAAAATATTATGTATATATATAGATGCGAAAATTTATGTAAAATGTTTTTTACAATAATTATATAATATATAGATATACCTACGATTATGTAAACCAAATACTCCTTCTGTTCCTACAAGATCCATGTTATATTTTTTCACATTTATTAAGAAAACATATAAAATTGTCATATAAAATTGTATTTTCCAATACATTGTTTTTATTAATTAACTATTTCCAATAACTTTTAACCAATGAGATTTTATTAAACATGATTGTATTTTTTGAAAAATACAATTTTTCATTAATTAATGTATTGAAAATGTAAAAAATGTATCTTTTTGAAACAATTTTTTTTCTCTAAAACATGGATCTTTTAGAGACGGAGGAAGTATATATTTGTCAAATAAATGTATTTACTATTTAAATATTTAAATATATAATATTTACCAAACTATTGTTAAGATCATGGTCACAAAAATCTACAATGTAGGAGAATAATATCCTTTCCATGTTTCTTTAAATATTAAGTAATATATATTGGATTTCTTGTGAATTGATCTAACCACATTTTACAGTAGATAAAAATAAGACTCTATTTTAATAGAGTAGATTCTCTGATTTGTGAATACTTTATTTTATTTATTTTGTATTCAAATTTTATAATTTTGATGATCTTCTTAATATGAAAATAAAACTTTATATCTAACTCTTTTTAATAGCTTTCATTTCCATTGAACTAAATTTCATTGCCTTCGTTTTGTCATTTTATTATAATTATCTTAATTAACTAAAATATGCTAAATGATATAATTAAGTTGATAGAGTTTATTTAACTAAACTCCATGGGTCACTTTTATTGGTACCAAAGATACTTTCAGTAAAACTGTAAGGTTAATATAATCATCAAATATATGATTTATCAACAAACACACATTTAACCCAAATTAGAAAAATATCCTATGAAGTTAATAGAAAATATTATTGTGATAGCTCAAAGATAAGTTTAGTAGATTAGATGATGTATATCTATATTTTGATTTCATATTAATTGTAAAGACATAAATATAGATATAAATCTCTAATTGTTTATTTTTGATAGATATCAAAGACTTATTTTTGAGTTCTTAGCTAATTTGTATTAATGAAATATCTCAAAGAAATCTAAGAAGATAAACAAAGATAGGGTCCTATCTATTCTCTTAAAACAATCCCCAGAACTAAATATAAAGGAGATTTATCATCATATTTCACAAAAACAAAACGAATATATACTTCTTTTCATGCCAATAAGAAGAAAATTAAGCAAAAGTAAAGAAAATAATTTCCTCTTCAAAAGCATACTCTCCTCTCAAATTGATGTTGTTCCTTCTCCATTATGATATCTCTCGGCCTCTCTCTCTATAGCTGTCTCTCTCTATAATTTATCTTTTTCTCTCTCTCCATTCTAGTTCATAGCACATAGACTTATTTAAGTACATTGCCTGTGTTGTCTTTCTCAACCATTAGTCCTTTACTTCGATAAAGGTACTCTCGTTCTCTCACTCCACACATTTAGACATAGATTCTCTTGAACAAAGACATATTGTACTATCTGCCTAATCACTATTACTGTTCCTTCTTTCATTTTTTCTTGATTTCGCAGGCTAAGGAAGAAAAGTTTTGATTGTCTTCGTCATTGGAACAGTAATCTTCTCTTTGATTTTATGCTTTCTCTCATTTTTTTCTCTTTTTGGTGCGTGTGAAGAAGGTTTTGGTACAAGTGTCATTCTCAAAATTTTGTTTTAGGTTTTAATTTTGTTGCTTCAAAACATCCAAAAGGACATGAACAACAACAAGACTTTCAGTACTACAAGCACCATCAATGAAGACTACATGTCATTCCCTTATAATGACAATTATTGCTCACAACCATTACTCCCTTTTAGCCCTTCCTCTTCCATTAACGACCTCTTGATTCACTCCAATTCCAACACATCAAACAATCATCTTGACCATCATCATCAATTCCTACAAGCAGCTTCTCCTTTTTCTCAATTCGAATTCGTCCAGGATTTTTCTCTCCTCCCCTCTTTCCTCCCACAAAACATTGCCCATAATGATAACCAAACCATAAGCATCAATGACCATCATCATCCATCCCTTCTTCCTTTGAACAACACCATTGATGAATCCCAACTCATTGAGCCGTCGGAGACCATAACCACACACAACGAAGACTCCCAGAGAATCTCAACTACTCAAGACCCGAAAATGAAAAATGCCAAGAAACCAAGCAGAACGGACCGGCACAGCAAGATCAAAACGGCTAAGGGGACAAGAGATCGTAGAATGAGACTCTCTCTAGATGTCGCCAAAGAATTGTTTGGCTTACAAGACATGCTTGGATTCGACAAAGCCAGCAAGACCGTTGAATGGTTGCTCACACAAGCCAAACCCGAGATCATAAAGATCGCCAACAGCCTTTCTAACCAGTTTAAACACGGCGGATTCAGCAGCGGAGATGACTCCCAAACCCGTACGTATACATTCTTTCTAGTTTTAAGTATACTAATGTTTTCATTTTCTTATGAAAAGATTTGATCTTCTTCATGCTTAATCTAAAACTCTGAGTTTCGAAATTAACCAAGGACCGGCGTTAGGATCAACGGAGACATCGTCTGATCTATGCGAATTTGCATCTGTGTGGACAGTCGAGGATAGAGGCAGCAATACTAGCATGACCGGTACGTACGTTAACCGTTGCCAACTTTTTATAGTTACAGTTTCAATTTTCTATCAAAGAGTTATAGTTTTATATATATTTTTCGAAAAAAGACAATTTGTATTGATATTAAAAATATTTTACTAGATACATAAACATGTTTTTACAATTATTGATACAAATAGAAGAAACTGAAACAATTTGATAAGGAAATGGAAATTGTAACAAATTTTCATGTCGAAACTCGTATAACATATGAAATATGAAATAAGCTAACATATAATATATGTTGTCTCTTCTTTGTGTTATTTTTCATATTTATATTCATCATTTCGTAGAAAATAAGGTGGATGGGAGAACAATGAGAGGGAAGAGAAAGATGTCGCAGCGAACGCCCATTTTGAAGGAGATGTCTAAAGATGCCAGAGCCAAAGCAAGAGAGAGAGCAAAGGATAGAACAATGGAGAAGATCATGAAGAGAAGACGACCACAAGTAAATGCCGTAGAAGAAGTAGAAGCTCATAATCAGCATGATGAGGTAGTAAAGAATAATAATTCTGGTGTTAATTGGACTACTTCTTTTGAGGTGACGCCCTGCGGAGAAAATATGGAAGAACTTTGCAAGAACAATCGTTTCGCAGTTTACAACGATTTTGTGGTGAATAAAAAAGATCACATTTCCGAAGAATCATATAATATGATCAGCCAATTGAATTCATCATTTCCAATGCTTACTCCCCATCGCAGCCAAGGTGCAGCTACTTCCATAGAGGTAACTTATTCTATATCTACAAGTCACATTTCATTACATATTTTTAAGAAATTTTTTTTTTGTTTGTTTCTATAGTAGATTCAATTTTTGTAGGCTACCTCAAATCCCTAAGTACCAAAAGTACTGATTAGTTAATACTATATAATGAGATTATCTGTTCATTTTATGTATTGTGGGTTGGTTATTTATAATTATCATCTAGTTCCATATAAAAAAATAATGGAAAGGCGCCGTTTTTCAGTTGATTATATTATCTCTTTGCAAAATTTCATCAATTTGTTTTTGTTTTGTTACGTTCCTTGCAGCAGCAGCAGCAGCAACAGGTTAGGGATGTTCATCACTTCTTGTACAACTATCATAATATGTAATAATGATATAAATTACCGTTAATTTCTCAAATTAATATATAATAATTTGTGTATATGTGAGTCTTATGAAGCTTTTTTACTTCACTTTCTTGTCATATATTAAATCGATGTAAAACAATCAATGCCTTTTATATAATATTTTGTTTAATTATAGTTCGTGTGGAACCTTATATGCATAGCATTAAACCCAATTTCGTTAATATATGTGCTTGTTCTTCATTCCAAAATAAAACTAAAGTAACAATATGTGTGTGTTTTACTTTGTGGGCAATCGTCTCTGTCTTCATGGATTCAGAAATTGTGTCAAGTGGTGAAGAAAGCTACTCTCTCCGTTTTCTTTAAGTAAATGAGATTTTAGACTTATTCACATAAATTAAAGAAAGCGTTTATTTATATTTTTATTAAGTATTCATCTATCCTCAAATTAATCAATAATAAAATAAATTTTATAATATAAATGGTCAAACAACATAAAACTAATATGTTTTATAAAACGTCATTTAATTTGAAGCAGTTTAAAAAATAATAATCAAGTATTAAAAATGGAGGGAATATTATTTATGGTTTAATTCGCTTTCACACTACTGATTCTCTTTATGAGACATCTACGTCAATTCTAGTATAGTCCATTAAACCCGAATCAAGAACTTCAAACCTTTCAAGGTTATTAACTTAGTTAAACAGAGCAACCTGTGATAACTATTATGTATAAGTGGGTTTAGGTTTACACACAAGTTCATATGTGTAAAAAAATCTAGATATATTATTCAGACACGTTATCACTTTCTAATTAGTTTTTATTTTAATGATGTGAAACTAGCTATTTACTTTGTCCTTTTACCAGTGATATATATACATACTAGGATCGGCCCGCCCTACGGGCGGGAAGTTATAATAAAAACTATTTTATTATGTTGAATAGTGTTTACTTTTTTGTTTAAAAACTAATTTTAAGTTAGCACTTAGTGATTTAGCCCAAAAATAGTACTTAGAGTTATGATATAACATAATTCTATTTGTAATAGTTTTCGAATGGTGTCGTCATTTTGTATTTAGTCATTTGATGATGTTGCGATTTGTTTAAAATGAGGAAGTTGTTATTAGAACAGTTGCAACACTTTTGAGAGTCACATATTTAATTACCATTAGGAAAACGCTCTTGGCTAACCAACTCGAGATTCGATTCCACAAATGAAAATAGTATGCAAAGATGAAATCGAATGAAAAGATATTAATGTCATAATTGAACAATTGTCATATTATCTATATGCAATATTATCCTTTCACGTGTATTGTTAAATTTTGGGATGGGCTTTGGATGCTTGGGCTGTTATCCACTCTCTGGACTTGTCCTCTTCGACTTTATAATCAATCAAACGAATGTTGACCCAAAAAAAAGAAATAAAAAGTTTATATGTGTTTAATTGCATATACACGTGGAGTGCTTCTTTAGTTAGGTGAGACTGAATTCAAGAAGAAACAAAAGAGAAAGGACCAAACTGCAAATAGGTGTAACTTAAGTTGTTTATCAGATCTAGGGTCTTCCACATTTATATCTGCCGATCTCAAACTCTTCACGGGATGAGGCTCGTCGCCTGATGAAGGAAAAATCATGGCTTGAGGTCCTCTGCAGTTGGAGGTGAGAGCGATGATTTTGGGAGCTGAGATGGCCGTTGGTCGTGAGCTTAGAAGATCGCAGCGGTGAAAAAGATGAACGCCCTCACGCCACAGAGAAAGCTTAAACACGACAAAGGAGGGAGGTACTCACGGTTGGACCACCGGAGATCAATCGGAGCGGCAACAAAGATGACAGGAGAAGTCGCAGGAGAAGTCGCGGTGCCATGGCGAGGAGTCGAGGTTGCCGAGACAAATAAGGTAAGAGAAGCACTTTTGACTTTAGCCATTTCTCAGAGATTAAGTTTACTTTGCAAGTTAATCAGACTGATAAGTTGATTTTGAGAAGAGGATGTCTAACTTTTTTATAGTCGCATGTATACAGCTTCATATTAAATGATAAATCATGGTGAATGGAGTTATGAAGGGCTTTAAGGCGATGTATCTGTCAATGAAGAAGAAGATCAAACGACGTGAGAAAAATTTCTACCAACAGATTCATCCGCCGACTTTGTCGACTCAATCCCTAGAATTAGAATCACCGTGCTATCGGGATGGGTTTTAGCCTAAAGCCCACATAAAAACTGTAACCCATATCTCTTCAATTTTTTTGTAAATGAAACGCAGCGCATAAGCAAAAGTGGACAGGTGTTACGCTCTGGTTAAACGACTTAGTGACATGGAATCTGAGCTGGCAGCACAGGAGTGAAGCAAACATATTTATATATATATAGATATTATAAAAGGATTGCAGTTCAAAATCACAAAACGCATACTGAAGAGAGAAAGTAAGAAAGAGAAAGGGGATCTGTAATCGGGTCCGGTGACTGGCGGCGCGTGAGCGCGCGTGCCGTCACCGGAGCCCTCTAGCCACCAGCAAAGCTGTTGATTTCTGCTTCGGTCTTGTCTCCTTTCCCAACCGCCTTGCCCGAGCTCTGGAACAAGGCCATCCATGGCGGACCTGTCTCTGGCGTAAGGGCGCGGATGTGGTGAGGTAGGCGCGGTGAGGTTTTTCGTTCGGTTTCTTTGGTTTGTCTCCGGGAGGTGGAGGCTTCTTCAGCTCCGTCGACGCCGGTTCCTGTCCCCGCGAGGTGGAGGCTTCCGCAGCTCTGACGTCGTCGGTCTAGATCTCGGGGGGTGAAAGTGTTTCGTTGCTTTGCCTTGCCGTTTTTGGTCCCTAGGTTTCGTTTTAGGGTTTGTTTTCTCTCTTTTTAGTTTCACGGTTCTGGATTGGTTGGATGGGTGGAGATCTCGTAGGTGGGTGATCGAAGCTCGACCGCGGTTAAAGGTGTTGGGTCGCGCGAAGCTTCTATCTCGGTGATGGGGTTGAACGGTGTCGGATGAGATCTCGAATTTTCGATTGACGCTCTCCGAGTTTAGATTCACCTGAGTGGAAAGCGTTTGCGGCGGTGATGGTTCTGAGTGGGTGATTTCCGATTCCTAAGGGTGAATCGATGGTTGGTGTAACTGGTGGCGTTTCGAAGGGAGGCGTCGTCGGAGCCGCAGCGTTTGTCCGCGCGGCGGCGGAGCTCCTTCGGGATCATTGGGTCTCGCAGATGGGCCTTGGGCCATGCTTGTGATTTGTTTTCTTTGGGCCCGTTTCCTTGGGTTTTTTTGTAATATGTGTTATGGGCTTTTTGCCCTTTAATGGAAATTTCAATTGAGTAAAAAAAAAAAGGATTGCAGTTTTAAAAGTTTCTGGATAACTACAGATAAAAACCTGATAAAAACATCCCAAAAGTACGATTATGAACCTGATGTTGAAACTGTTTTCTATTAACATAAGAAATTATATTTAGTTCAAAAAAAACATAAGAAATTATATATTCTGACAGAAACATATATATCCTACAATAAACTTGTTTCACTGAGAGCATCTACAGTGGTTGACTTCATTTTTATCTTCAAAAGTTCATTTTTTCCACACAAAAAAAATAAAGCAACATTCACTCCAACGGTTTGCTTCATTTTTTTCTTATAAAATGAATATTCCAAGTATATTCTATCTCCACTTTATCACTAATTATTAATAGACATCTTATACTTTTTTATATTTACTTATTAGACCTAACTATTTTGTTTTAACATTGATCCAACATAATTATTATTTCATATAAATTTAATATACTCATATTATTACATAACATGAGTAAACAAACATAAAACATCGTAATTTGTATGAAAAAACACCATATATATAAAAAAATTCTACAATTGATTAACAGACGTGTTTAGAGTAAGAAATGAGTTTGTTTATCTTTGATTCTTAAAAAGTTCTTAAAAACATATGAATTCGATATAAACATCTGACTAGATAAAAATAATAGTCAAAATTTTGAAATTAATTAGATTATATTACAGCATATAGTTAATTTTGCAAAAGATAAAAATAAATAAAAATTAAGGACCAATTTACAATGAAAAAGTTTATTTTCAAAAAAATGAAAATATGTACAATAGATCTTCAAATTTGAAACAATACTATTCATTGCTTTATTTTGAAGCAAAAAATGAAGTATAATTGGAGCAAAACTTACTTCAAAATAAAGCAAAAAGTGAAAATGAAGTGGAGTTGGAGATGGTCTAACCTCTCCTTGTTCCATTTGTATGCTAACAGAATATACTTTGTTTGATAGCCTCATGGAAAAGAAGTTTTTATCTGATTTGGTGCCACTTGCAGATGACCTATATATTGATTTTCTGTCAAACCTTTAGTGGTTGAGTTAGTTGTAGTCCAGCGTAGAAGTGTTTAATTATTCATAAAACATATAGGTCTGACCAGACCACACTCACCATATGCTTGCAATACATATTATTTTCATAGTTTGCTTTTCCTAGAGTAGCATGTGTTGTTGTGTACCTTGGTTCTCCATTTTTATCTGGTCTTCTGGTGGCTCCTAAAAAACACATCCACATGAAAAAAATATCTACTAGAATTCCATCTACAACCTCATAAATTTCCTAATTTATTCAGAAATAGAATAAATATTGAAAAAAATGTAAGCATCTGATACCCAGATAGTGACTACTGTAAATTTGTAATATATATATATATATATATCGATGTGCAAGCACAATACATAATTACATAGGAGTACTCTATGGCCATGTCGGAAAATTGAACCAATTTAGAATAATATCATAATTCAACTATCAATATTAGAGTCCGTTTAACATTTTGTAAATCTGTTATGATTCAAAATATGTCTGAAAATGTCTCGTAGTTGGTAATAACAAACACGCATGATACTTGCAGGCTAATGCCAACATAAAAGTTTGGAGAAGAGATTTATATTATGGGAATTAGGGAAACTACAATTACGAAAACTCAATATTTAATTAATTCGATTTGACCATTCATTTCTTTTTATGGAAGTGTAATCTTTATGTAACATTTTTTTTTGTAATATTTTATTGTTCTATATGGGTGTCTACATTACGACCAACGGGGTCACGTGCCATTGGCTAAAATTTGATTTTCTTTAAGCACTTGTCTTAAAACTAGTTCAACTTCTATGAAAAGAATGAATGGTCAAATCGGATTACATGAGTTACAATAATGTTACTTTAGACAACCATGTTTTCTTGCAGTGATAATTTTTTAATTTACATACATCAATTATAAGAAAATGAAAACATATATTTATATATTTGTAAAGTCATGTGAACCGCAATGCTAAACATATAAACAGACATAAATATTACATGAGTTACAATAATATCAAACATAACAGAGACGATATAGGGAAAAATATTATGTGTATTGTTTAAACGCAAAGCTTGTTTTATTGTAATTGGTTCCAGGTAATCAGTAAAATGGAAGAATAGGTCCTATAACAAAGAATTAGAAGAGGTCGTAGAAACGAAGTGTCGATCAATTCTTTAGAGAAAGGAATATGAAACATGTATTAGAAGTGATTAAAATGAAATTCTACGAAAGGAGAACATATGTTAAATGAGTAAACAGATAATTGAGAAAAGATAAAAACAAATAATTCTACAAAAAGTTATGCATATATTAAAAACATTTATAATCTTTTAAACATTTCATGACGCATCATCAATGTAAATATATATCTTACTTCTTACATCAACTAATCGACAATTATATATCAACTAGTCGACCAAAACATGTCCATTTCCTAATACTGTGAAGTGGAACGCAAGTGGAGTGCCAAACATGTAAACACAATGATAATGCAGTACTTGTGTAGACACCATTCCACATAAAAGAATTCAAAATATAATTTATCAAAAGAATTTTTGGGTTTGTTTTGAACAGACCTAGTGAGTATTAGAATATAGGACGATGTTTATGATTATGAATAAGCAAAGCACTAGTAAGTTTACGTTGTTCTTAGAGGAAAGGAGAAGGAAATTTAGAGGATTCTCTTAAACCACTAGGTTACATTATTCTCAGAGGAAAAAAGAAATACAAAATCGACTTATATGAGAAGAACAGCAAAAGTTGAAATATAATATAAAGTGGCCCCATTTGTCAAGATGTAATATCTCTCTGGAATTCAAAAGTTGACAAGAAAGAAAAATCTACGGAATCCGAAAATAATTAAAATAACAATACGTGGTGAAGACTACTGAAGAGTAATTAGAGAACTAACAGAACGTAACTGTTAATTAGTCATACTCTATAATTTATCTTGTTGACTGTGGAAACGTCAAAAAATCAATTTGAAAGAATTAAAGGGGATTAATCAATCTCCTTATCAAGAAAAAAACTCTGTTAAGAGGTAATTAAGCAGAACAAAACAAGAATTAAATGGATATGCAAGATTTTCTCTTCTCAATTCCACTCGGCAAAGCTGTAAAAAACCTATTGATAGAGAGAAAACTAGAAGATAATACGAGACTGATGAATGAAACCAAAAAAAAAACCTAAATCTGAGTTACCAAAAAAGCCCTAGATCTGGATAGCGAGAAACCAGAACTTTGACTGTCATCACCAAAAACAAAACAAAAACTAACGAATCCGACCTTCGATGTACTAGTTAGAGATACAGATCTAGAAGTATATATAAGAGAATGAGACCCAGAAACTGCAAATTAATTAACCTGACATTGTCTCTCTTTCTCTCTCTTATGCTTTCAAACCCTACTATAATTCAAAGCCCTAGTAAGAGAGAGTGTGTGGCTTTGAACAATAGATACCAACCCTACAAGTAGGAGTGGAGAAAAAAAATGTACGCATCCTGCATCAATGGCGGATTTTTAGGGGTTTCCGGCAAACATTCTTGATTTTTTCTGTTTTTTTTTTAAGTAAAGATTTTTGTTGTTGTTTGGTTCAAAATGGTGAAGCGAGTCATTCGTAGGTATTAGATGGGAAGTGGCTCATTTAATTTATCTTTTTTTTTCAGTTGCCAAACAGTCATCGCATTTCTCCTTGGTGAGTGGCTCATTAGGTTAATATATGTATAGTTCTTTTGAAAAAAAGAAGCGTAAGTATAGTTTTAAACTTAATATCAATCATATTAATGAACCCGCCTCACTTTGTTCACGGTGATATTTAGCATTAGCATTGTTTTCATGGCTTTTCTTTTCAACTTAAATTTGGTTCTTTCTAATAATTTAAGCCCATAATCTCTTCGGATTGGAGATCACAGAAGATTATAGTAGAATTTTTTCCGGTATCGGTGTTCGAGACTTTCCTTTTCTGATTCTCTATATAGTACATGTCATTATGGTTAAATACTCCTTTTCTTTTCGTCTCTGCACACAAATTTTGACTTTGAATCAAGTTAGTTTTTTTTTTCATTTTGTAATTTCCTTTGCTTACAATTTGAATACGATTGTCATGATGTTTTCTGCAGTTACATAACAAACACACACCCAATTATAACAACTGGACATGCATAAAGGAAAAATGGAAAAAATGATGGTAACATTATATAAAATAAAACAAAAACCGATGAAACAAATTAAAACTTCCTATTAACAAGGATAAATCGCACGTTTGATATTTTTGTTAAAATATGCACTAAAAGTCCTAACTGAGCTCAAGGACAGACGTTTGATATTGTATCTACTTTGTTAATTTTTCCTTTTGGATTGTATCTGCTTGGTTATATATTTTTGGGGCTTGATATAAATTTGATTTTCTGCATGTTTTTTGACTTTTTGGATTAACAAGTACCTTAATTTTGAAATAATCAAGTACTTAATAACTGATGAGCTGAAGCATAGACACGACTGATTACAAGTCCTCATTTCTTTGGCACATCATATCACACATCTTCCTAAAACCTAAAGTGGTTTTATGTTTAGCCATTTAGTTAAAAAAAAAACAGAACACGATATCCAGTGGCCACAATGGGTCAATATGGTAGGTATGGCAATTGAAATAAATAGGCCCAAAACGTTAATCAATTTTAGATGTATAGGACTGTTAACGTGACCCAAAGCCCACAGATTTGATCATCCTCTGCATGATGATATCTCAAATGAAACAATAATGCATAATAGTCTCGGCTCCTCAGTTTAATAATTTAATTATATTAGATGATTTTCCATATTCATGCATGGATATAAATATTTAAAAATAAATATATTATAACTTTCAATTTAAATAATTTAAATAATTTATATGTTTATTTTATATTAATAATATAATATTTTTTAAATTAGATATGTGATTTTGTATATGTAATATCTACTTATTTGAAATTCAACCATACTATTTTGTTTCTTTAAATATATTAATATTTTGATGATTTTTTAAATTTATATTTAGGTTAGTTGTTCAGAGTATATATATATATATTAGTGAGATTTGGTATAACATAATATATTTTTATTTTGAGAATCAAATAGAAAAAATAAACTAAAGTGTGGATTGATTAAAAATTAAATATAAAAATATAAAGATAATATTTTAAATATCATACAAATATATTTTACAAAAGAAATAAATTGTTAAAGTTATTTGAATTTTACCTTTACTTGAATATGTTTTGAGGTGTCCATAATTTATATCTATAAACTTAGTAAAATATTATTATAAAATAATATTTTTTTTATTTTATTATTTTAGTATCAAGATTATTTTTTGTTCTTTTCTACAACAAACACTTACGGACTCATGTTGACTATGTAAACCAAATTGGTAACTCTGCATCCATGTGAACGACGAAAAACGATTGTTTCCTAGCACTGTGTGCTAAGCTATCCGCCCGTAGGTTCTCTGTCTGGGGTACATGATGAACTATGTCTCAGTTGAGGAAACTTCTTTTTAAAAGCTTAATGTCTTCCAGGTAACTTTCAAATGTTGGTCATTCTTCTGGTTTTGAAACCATCTTCAACAATTGAGAACAATCCGTTGCAAACGTAATCTGAAACTGTCTTAAATTTTTCATACATTCCATTGCCCAAATTAATGCTTCCACCTCCGAATGTAGAGGTGAAAGATATGCCCTTACATTCCTTGCCCCTAATAAACCATCAAACCCCAGTAAAGTGCTATACCAGCCTTGCCATGAAAATAAGTCTTTATCTTTCCATGAACCATCTATGAAGCACCATCGTCCTGAAGTCGGTATTGTAGGTCTGTTATGTACTTGATGCTCCCTCGTTTGATCCTTTACTACATGTGCCTCAACCCAAAGTGTTGATTCCAATTTTGTTGTTTTCAGTGTGTTCCTTGGATCAATATCCAGATTACTAAACACTTTGTTATTCCGACCTTTCTATATATACCATAATATCCATGCAAATTGGTGATCATCCATCCTTGGATTGACTCTCCAAAATAGATGATCCATGTCGGTGAAAAAATAACTAATGGAAAAAAATATTAAGGTTCGATGGTATCTTATTTTTATTAACTTTCTTTTTTTAATGAAATCACGTTATATATAAATATTATTAAAAATCTGTTTTTATAAATTGTAATTTTTTTATTATATATATTATTGGAAAAAAATAAAAAAGTAATTAAATTAAAATCTAATTAACAGAAAATACCAAATAAAAAAAGAAAATAAATTTAATAATGGTAATTTAATGGTAATATTTTAAATTTATTAAAAGTACATTTGTAATCAACCATCGTGAGAATTAATGCGAGCGTGAACATGACACGAAAGAAACTTACTTCTCAAATAATATTATAGAAATTCAACATACCTGATTATCTGGATAATATCTTTTATAGATGTGGTTGTGATTCTCTACTAGTTTATAGTATATATATACCATATAGTAATATTGGAATTAATATAAAACAAGTCTGAAAAAATTAGCAAATTAATAATACAACAAAATTACAAGAAAATTGTACTAATAAGAATATTCACATATTTGTGACAAAAAAAAAAGAAAAAAAAAGAAGATTCACATATTTGGTTCCTTTTTACATATTTAATAGAAAAATTGTATTAGTTTAATACTGATGACAAAATGAAGATAGCCCGAATAATCAAGCGCAAAAGTAATATAATAGTATTATTACCTTTGTCCGGGGAATTATATTGTTTTGTTTGAAGTAAACATTTTTCTTTTGTAGGGGGAGGCTACCTAACACTCCTGATATCGTGCTTCCTAACTCCCGTTCAACAGCGATTCTTCTTCGTTAATTATATGTACCAAACTATTTGAATTTAATAGTTTAGCATTCATATTCCACCAATGTTGTTGAAAATGTTGTTATTTATGCATAAGCATATCGTGTTTTAGAGCTTTTGGTAATATGATAGGGGTACTACTCGTAATGACTTTGAGAAATAATAAAATAAACGGAAAATCAAACTTGATTAGTGGGTTAATAAAGAAATACAGGTCGTTCCGGTCAACTACATTTAGCGTCCCTTAATGTTCTAATTAATTAACCTTAATTAAAATGGCTAACCACCCACGTAAAGTGTTAGGTGTTTTTATATGTGAATGATACGTTATTTTTTATCGAGAATCAAGGGTGGACTATTGGACTAAAAGAGATTATTAATTAATGGATACGCCCATCTTAGGATAGATGGTTTACTATTCCGGTTTAATGTTAGTTTACTCTAGTTACCGGTTTACTTGTATGATCTCATTTGCTATATAAGTGAGATTATGTTATTATTGTAAAGTAAGTTTAATGTGAATAACAAACTTTTATCGTTAAGCTTCATCTAAACTCAGCTCCATCTTCTTCATCATCAAGCTTGATTCAGTTCTTAATATGGTATCAGAGCATTCACAGTGATCTTCCGCTTCATCTTCTCTTTCCGATGAGTGCTCCGATGATGCTAATTTCCCGATTTGCTTTCGTCTTGTTCACGGCAATCGTGGAGCTTTTTCATGGAGTTTTGAGCTGTTTCCTCTTCATTCTCTTTTCGCTTTCCTTTTGATTGACCTTTCTCGAACGATTCTCTCTTCTTTTGATCGTTTCGACTTGTCTCTTGATTTTGATTCTACTTTGCGCGATGGCGACTCATGAATCAGGATCGAATCTTCCTCCGGATGCTGAGAATCCGTCTCGTTTCAGGACTGATCAATATGAGAATCCCTACTATCTACATAACACTGATCATCCTGGCCTTGTCCTTGTTTCGGATCGATTAACGACGGCATCGGAGTTTCATTCTTGGAGGCGTTCTGTTCGTATGGCGCTCAACGTTCGCAACAAACTTGGATTCATTGATGGTACAATTCTTCGTCCTTCTCCTACGCATCGTGATTATGGTGTGTGGTCTAGATGCAATGACATTGTTGCGACTTGGTTGATGAACTCAGTTTCTAAAAAGATTGGTCAAAGTCTCTTGTTTATCTCTACTGCTGAGGGCATTTGGAATAATCTTGTATCTCGTTTTAAACAAGATGATGCTCCGAGAGTCTATGATCTTGAGCAGAAACTGAGTAAGATAGAGCAAGGTGCTATGGATGTCTCTGCTTACTATACTGAGTTGTTGACATTGTGGGAAGAGCATAAGAATTATGTGGAGCTGCCAGTGTGTACGTGTGGTCGTTGTGAGTGTGATGCAGCTAGTCTTTGGGAGAAATTGCAGCAGCGTAGTCGAGTCACGAAGTTCCTTATGGGTTTAAATGAGTCTTATGAGCAAACTCGTCGACATATCTTGATGTTGAAGCCTATACCGACGATTGAAGAAGCATTCAATATTGTGACTCAGGATGAACGTCAACGAGCTCTCAAGCCTTCTACCAAGATTGATAGTGTGGCGTTTCAAACTTTGACTCCTGCGGCAAGTTCATATCCTGATTCTTCTTTGGCGACTATTGAGAACAATGCCTATATTGCTGCTTATAATACTTTGAGGCAGAATCAGCGTCCTGTTTGTACACATTGTGGGAAGAGTGGCCACACTGTTCAAAAGTGTTTTAAGCTCATTGGCTTTCCCCCGGGTTATAAGAATGGTGGTTCTGGTTATGGTGCAAAGAATCAATCTTTTCAGAAGAATCAGCAACCGCAACAATCTCGTCCTGTACAACAACTGCAGCTTCCTACTGCTTCTCAACAGGCGAATGCGATTGCTAATGTTCATTCTGCTCCGGGTTCCTCTGCTTATATGTCTCCTTATACTGGTGGTCTTCCTCATGTCACAAGTGGTGGGAATAGTACTGTCCTTCAGGAGTTTACACCCCAACAGATCCAACACTTGATTTCCCAATTCAACTCTCAAGTTCGAGTTCCAGAGCCTCAAGTTTCTTCTTCCAGAGCTACTATTACCGAACATGGTGTCATGGCTACTACCTCTTCGTCTGGTAACTTTCCTTTTCCTTCTACTACCCTGAAATATAATCATTTGGACCTTACATTTCGAGATCATTGTCTCTCTTCAATGCATTCTTTTTTGCCTCGTGATGCTTGGATTATAGATAGTGGGGCCTCTAGTCATGTTTGCTCAGATTTAGCGATGTTTACAGAATTAACACCAGTTCATAATGTGACTGTTACATTGCCCAATGGTAGTAAAGTACCTATTACTCATACTGGCATGATTCATATCACTGATTCTTTGATCTTGCATAATGTTCTTCATGTTCCAGATTTTAAATTCAACTTGATTAGTGTAAGTCAGCTATTAAGCACGTTATTTTGTTCAGCACATTTCTTTGCTAATAGCTGCTTCATACAGGAACTTACACAGGGATTGATGATTGGGAGGGGTAATCTTTATCACAATCTATACATTCTTGAGTTGCCATCCCTCTCAACATCAACACCTGCAACGTTTTTCTGTGGCTCTCTCTTACATGACGCGCATTTGTGGCATCTTCGCTTAGGACATCCGTCTTCTGCAGTTTTTCAAAACATTGTTCCAGCTTTACCTACTTTCAAGTCTGTCTCGCCTTCAAAAGAGTCTCATTGTACTGTTTGTCCATTAGCTAAGCAAAAGAGGTTAGCTTTTGTTTCTCATAACAGCTTGTCTCCGCATCCTTTTGATTTAGTTCACATAGATGTTTGGGGACCTTTTAGTACAGAGTCTGTAGAAGGATTTTGTTATTTTTTTACCTTGGTGGATGATTGTACACGAATGACTTGGATCTATATGCTGAGAAATAAAAGTGATGTTTCAGAATGTTTTCCAGCTTTTCTTAAACTTGTTTCTACACAATTTAACACTAAAGTCAAAGCTATTCGATCTGATAATGCACCTGAGCTAGTTTTTCATGATCTTCTTAAAGAAAATGGCATTCTACACTTCTATTCTTGTGCTTATACTCCTCAACAGAATTCTGTTGTTCTTGTTACAATGAACATAATCATGCATCTTCATCTCATACTACGGTCTCATTGGATACTGGTGCTGGTTTTGTACCTATTGCTAGATCTAAGCGTATGACTAAGGCCCCTAGCTACTTATCTGAGTATCATTGTGCCTTACTTCCTTATCACTCTTTTTCCTTGGATCCCATCAAGCCTGACCAGAAAACACCATATCCCATTTCCTCTGTTCTTTCTTATGATCATCTTAGTCCCTCTTACCATGACTCTGTTATTGCCTATACCTTGGAAACTGAACCTAAGACTTTCAAGCAAGCCATGGCATCTGAGAAGTGGCGTGGTTCTGTGAAATTGGAGTTTGATGCTCTTGATCAAAACAGAACTTGGGATGTTGTTTCTCTTCCTCACGGAAAGAATGTTGTTGGATGTAAATGGGTACACACTATCAAGTATAATGCAGATGGAACTGAGGAAAGACCGAAATCTCGTTTGGTAGCTCAAGGTTTTACGCAGCAGGAGGGTCTTGACTACATGGACACGTTTTCTCCGGTTGCGAAGATGACGAGTGTCAAGTTATTGTTGAGTTTGGCTGCTGTGAAGGGTTGGTCTTTGAATCAAATGGATGTTTCCAATGCTTTCCTGCATGGTGACCTTGATGAGGAGATTTATATGAGCCTTCCTCAAGGCTATACTCCTCCACCAGGAACTACATTGCCGCCTAATCCTGTTTGTCATTTTCTCAAGTCTCTTTATGGTTTGAAGCAAGCGTCGAGGCAGTGGTATAAGAGATTCTCTTCGGTGCTTCTTGGTGATAATTTCATTCAATCTCCAGCTGACAATACTCTGTTTGTCAAAGCCACTTCGACCTCTTTTGTTGCTGTTCTTGTCTACGTGGATGATCTCTTGATCGCAAGCAACAATTCCGATGCCTTGTGTCAGCTTCAGACTCTACTTCATTCTGAGTTCAAGATAAAAGACTTGGGTAATGCTCATTTCTTTCTTGGCCTTGAGATAGCGCGATCATCAAAAGGCATTAACGTTTGTCAACGCAAATACACGTTGAATTTGCTTGAAGATTCTGGCTTGTTGGGTTGTAAACTGAGTACTATACCGATGGATCCTAGTCTTCATTTGTCTAAAGATTCTGGTACTCAACTTCCTAATCCAACAGTCTATAGAGAGCTCATTGGACGTCTTCTGTATCTTACCATTACTCGAGCTGATATTACCTTTGCAGTTCATCAGTTGAGTCAATTTCTATCAGCTCCTACTGATGTACACTTGCAGGCAGCTCATAAGGTTTTACGATATTTGAAGAATGATCCTGCTCTTGGTTTGTTCTATCCTGCTGATACAGAGCTTTGTCTTAATGCCTTTGCGGATGCTGATTGGGCTACTTGCAGAGATACAAGACGGTCTGTTACTTGTTTTTGTGTGTTCTTGGGTACTTCTTTAATCTCATGGAAGTCAAAGAAGCAGTCTGTGGTTAGTCGCAGCAGTACGGAAGCAGAGTATAGGAGTCTTGCTCTTGCTACTTGTGAACTCATTTGGCTGCAACAACTCCTCAAGGATCTTCATGTCGATGTTACCTCAGTGGCAAAGCTATTTTGTGATAACAAATCAGCTATCCACATTGCCATGAACCCGGTCTTCCACGAGAGAACAAAGCATATAGACATTGATTGTCATACGGTGCGTGATCAGCTTAAGGCGGGTCGTTTGTAGACGATACATGTTTCTACGGTCAACCAACTTGCAGATATACTAACGAAGGCGCTTCATCCCGGACCATTTCACTCTCTCCTTCGAAGATTTTCACTTTCAAGTCTTTACCTTCAACCAGACAAAGAAGCTAAAGACTTGAGGGGGGCATCTTAGGATAGATGGTTTACTATTCCGGTTTAATGTTGGTTTACTCTAGTTACCGGTTTACTTGTATGATCTCATTTGCTATATAAGTGAGATTATGTTATTATTGTAAAGTAAGTTTAATGTGAATAACAAACTTTTATCGTTAAGCTTCATCTAAACTCAGCTCCATCTTCTTCATCATCAAGCTTGATTCAGTTCTTAATAGCCCAATTAAAAAAATTGGTAAACTTCGATTGCTTTATAGATGAGAAAACAACAAGAAACAATTGCTCGTAGTAATTTTTTGCAGTCCCTTATGTAATTAATTAAGCGAACACAATAGGCTAATCAATACCCAAAATCATATCAACTTCTTCATACATAGCTATCGTAACAATAAGTATATAAAATGAACGACGAGAGAGACTGAGTCAGAGTTTCACAAACAAAATAAAAATCGAAAAACTCGATGGGCCCCTCCTTTTACCAGTCACCGTTCGTGTTGTGTTATTGTTTGGTTGACACATTAAAGATCAAGTTGATTAGAAGCCAATTGGCAACTTGGGTCCACTATCTCTAACCCAACCTGGTCGATTTCATCTGGTTCGTGAGTGTTAAGACTTAAACACGTGTTTCGCAACAAGTAGAGGATAAGCTACGTGGTGAATCGTAATAATGAACTGCACTTTACAATTGTGACGGACTAGGATATAGATCCAACACACATTACATTAGAACTTTACACATTTAACATAAGGACCGTATCTAACATATATTTATTTTACATCAATCTTGTTTAAAAAAACTACCAGTCAGGAGAGATCCGAGTATAACAAAATTCATAAATTCTGCTACGTATTTGGCGGTTTATTTGATGTAAGCTCTAGAAAATGAAATAGACCTCATCTAAATTTATATGTACTCCCGTAAAATTTTTTTTTTTTTTAAAAACTAGCTATTGCGGTGATATATATACTCCTAATCAGGCTCACTTGCGGTTTAAATTTAGGTTTATTAATTAAAAGAGTTCTAATTGAAGATGCTGACGCATATTTGTTGTGATTTTGTGATAAACATGGAAGGGATAAGTTATTGCACACCGGCCAACACCTTTGAGTGGGGTTTTCACCTCCCTTTAATTGCGTGGCTGACATTTGCCCCACCAGTAGTGCTCGTGTTGATATACATGATCAGACGAACAAACACTTTCTTTTTGGTCAAACGAACAAATACTTAAACAAAATAATACAATATGTAATTATATATTACGAACATATAAAACAAATCAAGTTTAAATACTTTCTTGTTATAGAGCTCACGAATTGTAAGACAAATATTATTTTTTCAAGGAATGAATCTTTGGATGACTTTGCTTCTTGGTCAGGTCTTCGCATGAATAACAACAAAACGGAGCTGTTTATCTCGGGGGTGGACCAAAGTGAAACCGCTGCTATAACTAGCTATGGTTTCCCTTATGGTACTCTCCCTATTAGATATCTTGGCTTCCCGTTGATGAGCCGCAAGCTAAAAATATCTGAGTATGCCCCTCTTATGGTCAAGCTTAACATGTCCTTTCAGTCTTGGTCGGCTAAACTTCTATCTTTCGCCGGTAGATTACAGTTGCTCAAGACCGTCATCTTTGGAACGGTTACTTTCTGGACATCGGCCTACATTTTGCCAAAGGTTGTATACGCCAAATTGAGTCTCTCTGCTCCCGTTTCCTATGGTCCGGTAGTTTGGAGAAAAGAAGCATTGCAAAGGTTGACTGGAAAACTGTCTGCCTGCCTAAGGAGGAAGGGGGTTTAGGCCTGAGGAGTTATTTGATTTGGAATCAGGTCCTATGTTTAAAGTTTATTTGGCTGCTACTGTCAACACACCCTCTCTATGGGTAGACTGGCACCAGAGTACGCACCTGACAGGGCAATCTTTTTGGACAATAAATGCGGCTCCAACAGACTCTTGGGCTTGGCGGAAACTGTTGGACCTTCGGCCTCTAGCGCTTCGATTCTGTAAAAGTCAGCTAGGGAACGGGAAGAACACTAGCTTTTGGCACGACGTCTGGACTCCGTTGGGCCAGCTAAGAAGCTTCATTGGCGACGCAGGTCCAAGATCCCTCCGAGTTAGAACAACCGCGATGGTAGCTGACACAGTCACGAGATCAAGATGGAATCTACCTCACCCCCGCTCGCAAAGGGAAGTTGACCTACATGCTTACCTCACTACTATTAATTTGCCACTACCTGTTGATGTTGAGGATGAGTTTGTTTGGGTTGCTGGTGACTCTACTTTTCATGATTTCAGGTCCTCAACAACGTGGAGGTACTGAGGCCGAGACAAGCTTCACAAAGCTGGGTGGACGTCGTATGGTTCAAAGGAGCAATTCCCAAGCATAGTTTCAACATGTGGGTCGCAAACTACGATCGTTTACCAACACGTTCCAGGCTCGCAGCATGGGGGCTACCTATCACTTCATCCTGCCCCTTCTGCTCCAACTTCGACGAAACCAGAGACCATCTCCTACTCTCCTGTGAGTACAGCGTCACCATATGGAGGGAGATCTTCATCCGCTGCCATCCACCTGCTTCGCCTTTTGCAAACTGGTCCGAATTGCTTTCTTGGATCAGAGTTGCCACATCTTCAAAGCTAAAACTGCTAAGGAAGCTAGCGTCACAAACTATGGTCTACCACGTGTGGAAACAGAGGAACAACCTGATTCACAATCAAACATCAGTACCGGCTGCGACTGTGTTCCGAGGCATCGACAGAGAGCTAAGGAACATCATCTCAGCAAGGAGACATAGAAAGAGATTTGATCCTCTCATGGTTATGTGGCTGAGATAGCAAATCTCTGTAGGTTGTAGTAAGTTCCATCTTGTTTTTATTCTTTTTTGCCAAGATGGATCAAAATCTAGTTATTGCTCTTGTAAGAACTTTTCTTCATTTATGATATTTACAATTTAGCAAAAAAAAAAAAAAAAGGAATGAATCCAAACACGTTAGTGTTTTACCTAGAGATCGTTGATGCATGTCTCTCGCATGCTCGTTAGGTTTCATACACAAAGCATATCTAATGCAATCATCGATCTCATATATTAAGAAGTCATTATCATTCATTCATTGATATCATTATACAATACGAGATCATTACAAGAAATCAAGAAATGTCAATACAATAAAATATGTCAACGCAAGGCTACACGGATCAGTCGGTAACCTAACACATTTTCACATTAATGGACCTACACTTACGCGTGGGTTATATAAATACACGTAACTCACCCATTTCAGACCAAAGAGAATCACATTAAAAGTATCCAATCGTTGAATTTAAACCCTTTTTCTCATCACCTGCCGGAGAAAACGAGGAAGAACATGGAGATTTCGAGAACGGAACATGTTTCCTCGACGCACCACAGCGTCTAAACGTGAGTTTCATCGTCTCTCTTATGGTACTTTGTGCTAGACACGCAAGCCAGTCTCCCAAGAATCTTAAACTCAAGCAACTCGTAAGGCACTCATCTCGAAA
>NW_026013905.1:0-6209 GCF_020379485.1 Brassica napus | reverse complement strand
TAGACACGAGAAGCGGAAAAGTAAAAACAACAGTAGGATTTATCACTGCCATAGAAACAGTCCCAGAGGAGCCAGAAGAAGAAGGGAAGAGAAGAAGGAAGCTAGACGGGGTAGGATAGGGGTTAGGGTAGGGTTTAAGGCTTGCTAAGGCCCGCACGAGAAGGGGCCAGAATGTTAAGAGGGAAGGGAAAATGAAAGTTCAACTGGAAAACTTGAGGGGAAGAAACTGACCAAGATATGACGGCTTGTTGGCGGACGATCGACCCGATAAGCGGAAAAAAAAAAAAAAAGGAACCAGGAAATCTCCAGCCGGGGGGGCCAGAGTTTTGGTACAGGGTTTGAGGCTTAGAAAAGCGCAGAAGAGAAGAAAAGAGAAGAACTAACCAAGATAGAGGCTTGTTCTGGCGTGAAAAAGGAAAAGCTAAGCATACTGTTACAGAGTTGCTAAAAAGAAAAGAAAACTATGTTGGCTGAATGAAAAATAACTGTTGGCTGAAATATGTCGTGGTATTGTTTGTTAGCTTTGTGATGTGTTTGCATTAGAAGATTGATTTACTTAACTTACTTACTCATGTCATTTTCTTTGTTTCAGGTGAAGAGGAAAAGACATGTTCCAGTTGAAGACAACAGATGATGTCTCTTCCAGTTTTACGTTTCTGATGTCACGGGTAGTCTGAATCAAGTCAGAACCAAAATATTTGGAACAAGTTTGGTAATGATTAAAATGTTTAATTATTGTATGTTTCTATTTTGTTGTCTTTTAATAAATAAAATTTTTTATCTTTATTGTTTTAAAATTTATTTTTTTTTGGCTAAGGATTCCAAAACGGATAAACACCATTGGACCCAGATTTAGGTTTAAAGTCCTTAACTATTTAAAAAAAAAAAAAAAAATATTAAACTAAGGCTAAGGACTCCAATGGTGGGTAACCCCATTGAGGTGCTCTAAGCTCTTTTAGACAAATTTGTATGAATGAAAAAATAAGGAAATTCTTCTACTGATTATTTATATATTTTATTAACTTCATTGGAACACGAACAAAGTTAATGAGGGAAACTGGCAATTATGTTAATATGTGTAGGGCTGTAGAGGCGCTTTAGTCCGTGTTCCCTTTTCTCATCTAGAAAACTTTTTAACCTATGAATATAAAGTACTTGTATACTACTAGTCTCTGTACTTCTAGTAGCATTTGGTGATTAAATCAACAATTTATGCTATTCAATTCATAATTATTTTCTAAAAACCGTTGCTTCGTTTTGAGTATTTCAATTCTTGGGTTAAGTCCCCTAGGTATTTCTGTTTTTTGGTTATAGAACATTTGTGGTATTTTTGCATTATCAGAGTTTTGTTATGAATGCTTCCCATACTCTGGAGAATTGAGTTTCTGTCAGTTTTGTCTCTGCAGATTACTTTTCTCATTCAGTTATGTATTCCCAATGTATCCTTTCTTGTGTTGATATAAAATTCCAGTTGATAAAAGAAAACCATTGTTATGCTGGTTATAATATTTATAAACAAACGCTACTTCCTACTGTTGATCAACATTCATCATCACCCTTTACCCCCATTCCTTCATGTTTTGAGGTCCTTTAAGCATCTACATTTTTCTAAAATCCAATATTATTTTGGCTCATAGATATGTTCTCTCAGGCGACTTTAAAACGAGTCGCGATGTATAAGAACTGCTCTAGCACTAGCTTTGTCATGCAAATCCAATCCTTTTGGTGCCCTGCACTCACTGTTGGGAACCGTCTACGCTCTCTGATTTAGTCTTTTGTTACAACCTCCTTGATGAAACAAAAAATGCAATGGGTTTCTTTTATTACAAAACACAAAAGTCATATACGTCTTCTGGAGAGACCAACAGCAAGAGTTCAATCCCCGAACCCAGAAAAACACTGAAAGAAAAGAATGAATGAATGCACTCAAAAGAACACTTGACACCATTTTGCAATCGATGGTTTGGTTATGATATATATCTCAGTTCTTCACAGTGGTGACATGTTTGAGAAGCATGTCCACAACATCTCTGGAAATCCTGGAAGCTTCATTCTTCAACTGCTCGATCTTGGCATCAGTCTCCTGCTCTAGCCTCTTCACGTTTGCACCTGAATCTCCACTGGTCTGTTTTTTTTTCCGAAGTAAAGTTTTCTCATCAATAACATGATGTATTAAAGAAACACATTTAACTTAAGAACAATTTTTTTTTTAATAATCTGACCTCTTCGAGTTTCCTCTGGAAACCATGCTCAGTGCTGTCTTTGTGCTCAGCAACCTCTGTCTCAGCCTCTTCCTTGGCTTGCTTCAGCCTTGCCATTTTTGCTTTCAAAAACCAAAACATATATACATTCTCAACATATATGCTACTCAACCAAATGCATTATTGCGACCAGAGCTTGTAGTTTACCGGTCCTAGCGGCGTTGACGATTTGCTGAGCTTCGTGTTCAGCAGCTAGCAGTAGCTTGATCCCCCATGGTTACTGGTAGATTCCATGTTTTATTGGATAACTCAAAAATCTGTTTTTTTTTTTAATTCAAGAACGCCACAAATTGTTATAGTGAGCTTTTCTCTGGTTTACTAAACAGATAATAACCAGAAACTAAACCAAGATTGATTACACGGTTATCTACACCAAAATACAAAATCATTGGATCTAACTAAGGTCATATGAGAAATCGAACCTGAGAATCCAAACTTTAACAAAGTCTATGCAATGTTCATACACAACGGTGATCAGATCGAGCATTAGATGAAATAGCAAAATGTTACAAGATCAAATCGTAAAAACTGTTCGAAAGAGTCAAATTAGCTCAGAATCGCAATCCAGCATTCATAATCACAACAATAAAAGATTCTACGATCTGAATTGCTACAAAATGGTTGTAATGTGAAACGATCCATCACGAATCACGATCCTTGTGCCAAAAGCCTTTAAAAAACACTGTAAAACTCTATACCAATTTCATCCATATCGTCTCGGATGCTTCAACTGATATATACAAAATCTAGGGGGAACAGAGAAGAAGTCTCCCTGCTCCGCGAAACTGGAGAGAAAGAGAAGACGAGACGAGAAGAGAAGACGACGAGAACGGATTTGATCAAGGATATGATTTTTCCCTCACAATAATAATATGGGCCTGATCAAAAACCACTCCTCTTTACTTTTATGGGCTTTGAGGACTAAATGGGCTTTAGAGGACTAAATGGGCCTGAGCCAACCACCCATTTATCTGCATTTGTGTACCTATAAAAAATCTATCATAGAATACGGAGAAAACTTTCATGTACATAGTGTTAATTCTTTTAATCATTCTTCTCATCACTCACATTCGTTTTATATCTAACTACATGTACTGAATGGTGCTTGTAGAAGATGTAATTAATTGCCTTCGCAGTTCCCACAACGAAAACTTAAAGAGCTCGTAAACTTGTCCATTACGTCATTACTTTGTGTTGGTGAGTGAGGAATATGTAATTTCATACTAGTTATTATTCTCACGTTTGTTGCGATTCATTGACCAAAGAAAATAAAGATTGTTGTGATGGAACCGAGGAGTATATCAGCTGCACTTATTATCTTAGAATTCAACACGTTTATAATGGGTAGTCATGTTAACTTATCTATTGATCGTACTTTTATGAATTAGACAGCTAAGCTCAATAGTTGATTACTGTAATAATAGAATAAATGTAGACGACTTTGTAAGCTAGAAATATATATTGAACTGGGTGAGTTTTTTATTTATTGAAAACGCACAAATATTATACATCTTAAATATGAAAGAATAAGAAGTAATATATGGATTGATATGAAGAAAGAAATACAAACTTGATATGGAATATTGTAAAATTGATAGTTAAAGAGATAAATGAACAAAATGAAAAATAAAATTTTAACTGAAAAAATAAACAAATAGGAATTTTTGTATTGTTTGTTCTTCATCATAATTGCAGAAGAAACTTTTTCTTTGTAAATTCATTTTTCACGAGGAATCTAGAGGAAAATAGTGGATCTACGTATTATAATAATTTTAAAGAACAAAGAATTCACGATAATTTTATTCTTCAGCATGGTCATCAACTGAAACCTAATGTTTCAATCTTTCTAATAGTAATAGAAAACCGGTTAAAAATAGAAAACCGGTTTATGAGTACCATTAAATATATATTCACGTAGGCTTCAATTGGTGATTACATTTTATGAACAAATATGGTAAAATTCTTATTTTTCAATTTTTATACTAATCATGCTGAATTTTTGTCAAATTATAGACACATGGATCCCACTTTATTCTCCTCATTTTTGAAGGATGAAAACATTATTGAAAAATTATTAAGAAAAAATTCCTCCTTCAATTTGATGGAGAATGAATTGAACATAAATTTTATATTTTTGTTTATTTATTTCTTCAATTAAATTTTTGTTCATTATTTAACTCATTTTCTTTTTAGTTGTTAAATGGTCATCAATTGAGTTTAGAGTGTGATTGCCTGATTGGTGTTTAACTGTCTATATAATAGACAAAAAATTGATTTAAAGTCATTATTTAATTTCTTTTACCAATAAAATGAAAAGTAATGTAAATGATTTTACCATAATTTGGTGAAAAGGAGACGAAGAAGAACAAATGTGAAGATATTTATTTTTATTTATAACCGGAACATTTAGTTTTTATGGTAAATGGCTCACAAATGTGAGTACCGTCACTTGAGTTCGAGTCCGGACATTCGGCACGTTTTAAGTGATACGAAAATATGAATTGTACGGATTTTGTGGTGATTAGTCACTAGATCTAAAAAGTCTTTGAAATCATACGACGGTTATAAAAAATATTATTTACGCAAAAGTAACGTTTTCTCTTAATTTAATCTCTATTCTCTTGTTCTATTCTTCCTGTAAGTCTACTATTCACATCCAATTGTGGTGTTGTCTACTCTTATTTTTGTTTTCTTCTTCTATGTGTTACTATACTAAAGACTAATTGGACCCGCAATCTAATCTATGTGCATCTAACTGAAATACCAAAAAGAAAAAAAATCCTTTGTATAAAGTATAAATTACGTCATACATGATTACCTAACACTGTTTTTAAGAAGTCTACGAATGTATGATCACTATGACGTGACGATTATATTTTTCTTTGGTCAAATTCATTAACGTATAGTGATTGATAAATACTTCGTCATCGCTATCTAATTTCCTTTAAAAGTCTCCGGTCTTTGTTTTGGGTTGCAAAATTTTGATTGTACTTTTGCGTGTGTTAAAATAAAACGAGAGGAACTCTGTAAAAAAGTTGGAGATTTAAATCCACAGCAGAGAAACAAAAGAAAGTGAAACAATGAACGACTTTCTCTTCCAACGATTTGAGCCACTAATTAAATAATAGAATAATGGTGTCCGTATGATTATCTTATCAAAAACAAAGTTGAACATGTGATTTAGTTAATTTTTAATAAGTCGTCTTAAGGTTTGTTATCCATGTGTGTGGTTGACTCTGTCGGATGAGAGCGATTTATAGGACTAGTAAGTAATTATTTATTAATATAAAATTGTTTATATTCTAACCATGAAATGAACTTTTAGCATGACCGAAACATTGTAGGTCCCGTATTTAGTTTTGTTCCACGTGTCCGAGTCTTCATTTTTTTGGTTTTTTTTTTTTGCTAAGAAAGTATTTTCCATTTGTAATTTGTTGATTTGATTATAGTTGTTTGTTACAAAAAAAAAAATGAAGATTATAATTGTTTATGATTCTAATTATAAAACTTTTACCATTTCAACATGACAGACACAATACAGACAGGTGCCACTGTACACTTAAACAATCAATGGGTATAACAGAGCATGGTACCACGATTTTTCTATTTTATTCACTGAACAACAATACTTTATTTGTACATGCTGTCTGTCTACTATATGACTCGAACATCTAAACATACTTAATTGCTTGCTGATTGTTAATTCTTACATATTATATGAGCCATATGAAATAAGTGAATTCGGTTACTTTCATTGATCAATTTACATCGATACATATACACATTAGTATTTCCTATTATGATAAGGAACGTATCTAGATTGTATCTCGAAGATATTATTGACATATATCTTGCGCCCCATACCCCCCCTCAAGTAGGTGGTACGAAATGTCGAACACCTAATTGACAAAAGGATGCAAATGTCGGCTTTGAGAACTTTGGTGAAAA
>NW_026013904.1:0-13647 GCF_020379485.1 Brassica napus | reverse complement strand
TAACGATAGACAAGAAGAAATACCATCGGTGCGACAATCTTTTGAACAATCTCAGAGAGATGTATGATAGATGGATCATGGACACATGACGCACTCTTCAATGGTTGTGGATGGACATGATAAAATTCTAGAGGAGAATTTCAACTTTTGGGAGCAAGAAACAATGAAAAAGAATTTAATCACGGTATTCGGAACTTGAGGCGCTATTATGGGCAATGGAGTGCATGCTACATATATCGACGTATCAGGATTTTGGCACCGATTGTAAAAACCTAATCTCGATGATTTAAGATCGAGGAGTATGGTCTATTGCTCTTTAACCTCTGGATAAAAAAAAAAAGACTAATTACTTTTTTTTTTTGCCTATTTCACAAATAACTATTTTTGCCAAATTAATCTAGACCGTTAATTAATTAACACAAAAAGAAAAAAAAAGATATTATTTTATCTTTTAAGACATTTTTTTTACCGTACAATCAATAAACATGAGTCATTAACGTTTACCTCTCGCCTCTTAGTCATTGTAAAAAAAAAAAAAAAAAGACTTTATTTACCTCTCGGTCATTAAATTTTTCTTTCAACTGAACTCACGTTTTAAAAAGTTAAAAAAAACCTACTACTATCAGATGTTTTGTTAAATTCAATACTAGCCGCAAGATTCAGGAAATAAGACACGTGTCAGTCTGGATGTAGCGGAATGAGCATCCATATTTTGTTTATATAATTTAAATTTATTCGTTTCATTTCCCTGAGTAAATCGAATAATTTATCGATCTCTCTCTCTCCCAATCTGCTTCACTCGCCAAACCTCTTTTCTTCGCCGGAACCCTAGGTCCGCTCCATCAGCTTGAATTTTCCGGTAAGTTTAACCTTCTTGACCACCGACGCAACGGATGTGAGAGGAAAGATAGTATTGACGAGTTTGATATTGTTTTGGTGGAGCAGTAGATGAACGTGCGATTAGGGAACATCTGAGGTCGGTTTTCGTCGCCGAATGGAGGGAGGTAGCGTTTCTATACACTCGAGTTGAATTCATCTCTTTCACGGCTTTGATTTTTACACATGTTCTCTCATATATGTCAGGAATAGCCCCATGGATTATGATGACAGTGACTTTCAAAACCACAATCTCCATTTAGCTGGTGAAGCTAACACTAAGTTTCCTCCGGTGTCTCTTCCAAGGTTTGATTTTGACGAGAGGTTTGATAGTTTAGTCGAAACTGAGGTTTTCTTGGTATTGAGGGTAACGAAGATAGTAACTGGATTGAGGATTTCTCTCGTGGAAGTAGTGGTGTAGTGTTTAGCTCAGCTGCAACAGAGTCTTGTGCCATTTCTAGGCATACTAATGTTTGGTCTGAGGCTACTTCGTCAGAATCCGTTGAAATGCTTTTGAATTCAGTTGGACAGGAGGACCAAGTCATTGTAAGAGAGAAAGATAATTCTATCAAGACTTCGGATGAGCTAGGCTGCACAATGGATCAATTGGAGCCTGGTCAGACAAACCTTGAGACTATTCTTTCCAAAGAGGAAACTCCCATCAACCCTTCTGTGGATGATACTCCAGGAGACTCCTCCTCTGTGTGCAAGACAGATGCTGGACAGGAACAGGTCCCGCTGAAAGATGACTCACCAACTCTTGTGCAGGAGGAGTCGGAAGATAATGCCATTTTGGCTTCAAATACAGCGGCTGTGCCTGTAGAGGTTGTGGATACTGCTTGTCATGATAAGATAGGGACTGAGACAACGGATAGTCTTCTTGACCAAACCGTTGCGGAAAATAATGCAGTTTTAGCTCATGTGAGTTCTGCTGGTCTTGATTCGATAGGAACTGAGACGACTGACAGTGTTCATAACCAAACCGTTACGGAAGAGGCATCCATGGAGGAAAACAGTGTCGTTTTACCTTCAGATACCGGGACTGTAGAGGCTGTGGATACTGGTGGTCATGGTAAGATAAGAACTGAGACTACTTATAGTCTTCTTGACCAAACACAAGACGAAGCCAACACAGAATCAAGGATGGAAATTGATTGTAGCCACGGAACTGTACAGACTGGGGTTTCTGCTAGTGGTGAGTTGAATAATCAGACCACTTTGCTTCCAGAGGTTTTCAATGATGAAAATGATATCAGCGACCACACTGCTAAGTCTGATTTGAAGGATATGGAGCTATCTGATGTCACGGTACTAGAAAGAGGGGACCAAGCTCTCTCTGCTCTTGAGGTAGCTGAACCAGACGTTTCAGGGACCCAATGCCAAGATCTTCCTGTCAGCAGTGCGAATACCAGCGCAACTGTTGAAGCATCTTTGGAACTCACTGGGGTATTACCAAATATAACAAGCAGTGAACATGAATCTACTTTTCAGACTGAGACACATACAGAGATACTTCGAGTTGAGACTTCAGAAAGTGTTAATGTTTCACAAATGGACTCAATGGTTGAATGCACAGATGGTGATGTGTCTAATAAGGGTGACAATAAGGAAGGTAGTGCTCGCATATCTTATCTCAAACAAAGCATGGAATTAGCTGTCAATGCCAATGATAGAGATCAGGATGCCAAGAGCTCTCAAGTCTTATCTGAAAGCTTTGTATCCGAGTCTGTTCGTTATGTTTCAAGAGACTCTGCATCCAAGCTGTTGGAGTCAAATTCTCAGTCTGACACCATTCCAAAAGAAAATCCAGGTAATTATATTGTCTCATTCTTTTGATATATACTTTTATACTCTTGGTTCTGCATTTTTTTCTTCATTTTTTTTTGGGGGGGTTTAGTACGTACAATTGATATATCATTAATTATTTATTTATAAACCCTCTACATGTGTATGTGTATACATTTTATTTCTCAGGGACTATGATTGACATTAAAGAATGTAAAGCCTTTCCTCTCAAACCTGAAGAATCGCAACATCTAAGCCAAGATGGAGCTTCTGCTGTCAGTCTTACATCTTCAGTAGATTTACATATGGTGACTACATCATCTGAGGCTAATGAGCAAGTCAATTTCTCTGTAACCGAGAAGGTTTTATCTGGCGAACCTGAAAATTGCCAAACTGTTTCACCTGTGGAAGCAAGTAATTCCGGGATTCATATTGCACAACAACCTAGCAAGCATACTGAAGATACTCAGCAAAGTACACAATTTTTCGATGGTTGTCCTACCTCTGAAGGGGCAAAGGATGCAGTAGATGCTGATGCCGCTGGACAAGTTTTGCCTCAGCAGTGCGAGGAAACAATTTTAGAAAAAAATCTAACAGAAGTTGTAGACGTCCCTGGTAAATGTTTTTTTTTTTTTTTTTTTTTTTTTTTTTGCGTAGTATTTGCACGTGCTCTTTTCTTTGTATACTGTCGTTCCGTTAAGACCTTACCATATTTGCGTTTCCTTAGAGACTCGGTCAATTCTGGACAAGGATGCCTTAAATGAAAACCCTAAAGCTAGCTCCTTGGCTAATCTTCGGAGTGAAGCTGTGGCAGATTGCCAGGAAGAGGATAAGACTGCTGCATCCGGTAGGATTATGACATCTGCGACTTCTGTTTCATACCCCGCTGGTGAGTTTGTATGATCATGTGAAACTTTCTTTCTAGCAGTTTCTTCTGATTGTTTTAGAATGGTTTATTTAGAAAGATACCTGTTAGGTATGTGAATATTTGTGAATTCATACAGATCCGGATGCCAAGAGCTCTCAAGTCTTATCTGAAAGCGTTGTGTCTGAGTCTGTTGGTTATGTTATAAGAGACTCCGCATCCAAGCTGGTGGAGTCAAATTCTCAGTCTGACACCATTCCAATAGACAAATCAGGTAATTATATTGTCTCATTCTTTTGATATATAGTTTCATACTCTTGGTTCTGTATTTCTTCTTCTTCTTTCTTTTTTTTTTTGGGTTTAGCGTACAGCCGGTAATTGCATACAAAATTGATATATCATAATTACTTATTTATAACACTCTACATGTGTATGTGTATACCTTTTATTTCTCAGGGACAATGATTGACGGTAAAGAATGTGAAGCATTTCCTCTCAAACCTGAAGAATCGCAACATCTAAGCCAAGATGGAGCACCTGCTGTCAGTCTTACATCTTCAGTAGATTTACATATGGTGACCACATCATCTGAGGCTAATGAGCAAGTCAATTTCTCTGTAACCGGGAAGGTTTCATCTGCCGAACCTGAAAATTGTCAAACTGTTCCACCCGTGGAAGCAAGTAATTCAGGGGGTCCTATTGTACAACAACCTAGGAAGCAGACTGAAGATACTCACCAAAGTACACAATTTGTCGAAGGCTGTCCTGCCTCTGAAGGGCCAAAGGATGCAGTAGATGCTGATGCCGCTGGACAAGTTTTGCCTCAGCAGTGTGAGGGAAGAATTTTAGAAGAAAATCTAGCAGAAGTTGTAAACGTCCCTGGTAATGTTTTTTTTTTGGCCGTAGTATTTGCACGTGTAGTCTTTTCTTTGTATATTGTCGTTCCGTAAAGACCTTACCATATTTGTTTACCCTTTGATGGTTTGATTTATGTTGAAGTAATCTCTTTTCTTTTGCGTTTTCCTCAGAGTTTCAGTCAGTTCTGGACAACGATGCCATAAATGAAAACCCTAGCGCTAGCCCCTTGGCTATGACTGCTGCCGGTGGGATTATGACAGCTGCGACTCCTGTTTCACACCCCACAGGTGAGTGTATATGATCATGTAGCAGCAAGAAGTTTCTTCTGATTATTTAGAAAGGTTTATTTAAAAGATACATATTAGGCGTGTTTCCACGATATAATCAATAATCTGTGTAAATTTTAAATAAGAGAATGTGTCTGTTAAAAAATGCAGTTACCATAAACTTATGACTAAGTTTTACCGGTCTTGATCTGGGACGACCAATGCTTTTCCTTTTCTAGATTCGTGGAATAAAAGGATGTGCACTCATCGAAAACATATACCTGTCCTTGCGGATATTGCAGGTGGTGTAATTGAAATAGGAGTGTCCTGTGCTTCTACAAGTTCTGAGCCTTTTGTAAAGTCCCATGTTGCTGGAACTGAAAACGCTGCTACAAATTTAGGGTCTCCTGTCATTTCTTCCCCAGCTCGTAAGATGACCGAACTACAACTTAATAAGACAGAGGATCAGAATACTTTGAGTTTGATGGCTACCGAATCTCCGGTCTTGAATAGAAACCCGACCTTCAGCAGTGGGCTGAACTTGACTTCCGATCCAAGGAAAGCAGTGGAAATTTCCGAAACTACCCTTGTCTCTCCGGTACGTCCGATCTATATCTCAACATAGTTTCATCAGTAGACAAAGCGAATGCTGTTACATTATGTTGTTATCATCCTTACGTAGCATATGCTTTTGTTTATTCAGATAGTGGTGGGATCTCCGTCTAAATCTAGCTTAGAGAAAACAGCTGCGAAGTCTTCGAAAAGAAAATCTGAGCGTAAACCCAGGCGAACACCTAAATCTGCAGGAAAAGAGACTTCTAGAAAAGGAAATAGTGTAAAGGGGGCTGCACCTTTTCAACATTTTCAAAGTGCAGGCAAAGCAAATGCTGTTAATCAGAATTCTGGTTCTTCTACTCAAATCACACACTCTACTGAGAAACAGCAAAGTCTTCAGACTCCTGTTCTTAATTCGTTTGGTACCCTTTCAGCCCCCACGACTAGTCTACCGGATATGAATTCGACTGCTCCCTCAAGCATTTTTCGTCGACCTTTCACTGACTCGCAACAAGTGCAACTACGTGCACAGATTTTTGTTTACGGTGGTCTGATGTAAGTTCTATGTTACTCCGTACGTGCTCTTAAGTTTTGTTGAGTCAGAGAGACTCAGTAGCGATCTCATTCAGAGTTCTTGCACATCTTACTGTCTGACAAAATTATAATTGTTTTGTTTTTTTTCTCCCGTTACAGCCAAGGGACAGCACCCGATGAAGCGTATATGATATCTGCATTTGGTGGTGCAGGTAAGACTATTATTCTCTTAACCTATTGTATTACCCATTTTTGAGACAAAGCATGTTGATTCTGAACTTCTCTAGATGGTGGGAGAGGCACTTGGGAGAAAGCATGGCGTGCTTGTGCTGTAAGGGCTCAGAGAATGCGTGTTTCTAGTCCTGAAACGCCATTGCAATCACGTGCAGGTTTCTACTTCGATTTATTCAGCTCTTATGGTTATATTTTATTTCTCAGCTCTGCTGCTGTTTGCATTCCGTAGCTAAATACCCGAAACTGCATTTCCAGGGAAGACAGAGACCCCGTCAATGAGTCACACCAGTAGCAAAGCGAGTTCAGCGACGAAACCCATAATTCCACTCTCATCACCTTTATGGAGTTTGTCAACTCCCCTCGAAACTTTACAATCAAGAAGCATTCAGAGAGGTTCAGCTGCTGCACCACTGCCTTCTTCATCACATGCTCATCAAGCTGCATCGGTTACGAATATTGGACATAATACGGCTTGGATGTCCCCTCTCCCTTACCCCAACCCGTGGCTTGCTTCTCCGCAGACCAGTGGGTTCGATGTTGGTTCTCGTTTCCCCGTTTTCCCGATCACCGAATCTGTAAAATTGACACCCACAAAAGAATCGTCCTTGCCTTACTCTGGCGGTAAGCATGTTCTGAGTGGAACTTCTGGCAATATTTTCAAAGGGACACAAACACTTGAGCCAGCCAGTACAGTTGTAGCACCTGCTCAACACTCCACTGGGACGAAATCAAGGAAACGGAAGAAAATGCCAGTCTCTGTGGAGTCTGATCCAAGCATTTTGAATTCGCTACAGCAGACAGAAGTAGTTGTCTCACCTCTTGTTTCTATATCAACACCTGTACCTATTACAGCTGCTCCGGGTAGTCTGACTTCTAACGCAGGCACCCTGCCCAGTGTTGATTCCATCTCTGCAGTCCCTATGAACCTGGTATCTACGTTCCCTGGAAAGAAAATGAAATCATCTTTGCAATCCCCAATTTTTGGTGGTAACCTTGTATCTGAAGTTAAGCAGAGATCTGTGTTACCGGCAGATACCATTGATAAGCTTAATGAGGCTAAGATGCATGCAGAGGATGCTTCTGCTCTCGCTACTGCAGCCGTTAGTCACAGCGAATACGTATGGAAGCAGATAGAGCAACAGAGGCATGCTGGCCTCCAGCCAGAAACTCAAGGCAGATTAGCTTCCGCTGCTGTTGCCATAGCTGCTGCCGCTGCAGTGGCAAAGGCTGCAGCTGCCGCCGCCAATGTCGCAGCTAATGCGGCATTTCAGGCAAAATTAATGGCTGAAGAAGCATCCCTTCCTAGTGTTTCTTATCAGGGTAATGAACTCCACAAGTCAAATGATGTACTAACTCAAGGCCAGGGTACCCCTGCTTCTGTCTTGAAGGGTGAAGGTGCAGTGGTCAGCTCCAGTCCGTTCCTTAGTGCTGCCAGAGAGGCGGCTAAGAAGAGGGTCGAGGCTGCCACAGCGGCCACCAAACGAGCTGAAAATGTGGAGTCCATTGTTAAGGCAGCAGAACTGGCATCAGAGGCGGTTTCACAAGCTGGAATACTTGTTTCAATGGGTCATCCTCCGTCGCTCAATAAGCTGGTGGAGGTGGGTCCAAGTAATTATTGGAGGCAGGCTCAAGAATCTGAGAAAGTGCAGCCTTGTAAAGTGGGTGTATTAGAAAAAGAAACTGAGACTACTAGTGATAGAGGTTTTGCTAGTCCCAGCACTGCGCATACTGAGTTGGATGGCTCCGCGAGAACAGCTGATGGTCTAGGTCTAGGTCTAGGTCTAGGTCTAGGTCTAGGTCTAGTTTCTGCCACTGGAAAGAAAACAAATGGACAGAAAGGTCATATAAGTGCAGACGTGGCTAAACACACTGCTGGAGTTTTCGAGCCAGAAGTTGGGTCAAAATCTTCGATTGACACCCAGACTGAAAGTGAGCAGATTATGAGAAAAGCAAACGACGAGTGCATCAAGGAAGGTTCTCATGTAGAGGTTTGTGCTATGTTTGCATATATACACTTTCTATAGCAAACTGCTCGATGCTGGTTGTGTTTCTTTTTGTAATGGAGATAAAAAATTTCTATGTAGGTTTTCAAGGAAGGACCTGAATTAAGAACCGCATGGTACTCTGCCAATGTATTGAGCTTAGAGGATGGGAAAGCTTATGTGCTGTTCAGTGACCTTTCTGTAGAACAAGGTTTATTAGTTGGCCATAAATTTTTTTTATGTTAGTCCTTGCAGTGATCTGTATTTGATCGTTATCTCTCATTTACTTTACATATTGCTCCAAGTGTATGATATATATGTAACCGTATATAATCACCCACTTTCCATTATTATATTTTATGCATGTGCAGTACTCTGTTAGTTGATCCGATTCTTTTATCTCTTATCAGGAACAGATAAGCTGAAGGAGTGGGTAGCCCTCAAAGGTGAAGGTGATGAGGCCCCGAAAATAAGAACTGCTCGTTCTATTACTGCCCTGCCATATGAAGGAACCAGGAAGAGGCGCAGAGCTGCCATTGGGGATCCTGTTTGGAAACTTGGAGATAGGGTAGACTCGTGGGTTCATGACAGGTAACAGCAATGAGCCCACAACACAAAATCTGTATTGTTTTGAATTTTCCGTTTTGTGAAAATCCTATTCTATTCATTCCACTAACTTTGGAAGCTTTATCTATGTGTTTTGTTCTCTTTTAGTTGGTTGGAGGGTGTTATCACGGAGAAGAACAAAAATGATGAAAATACAGTGACTGTGCATTTTCCAGGTTCGTAAAGACGTGTGATGAAGATATCTCATTTTCATGTTCTAAACTGTTTCTCTTTTTCTTTTTGGCAGCACAAGGAGAGACTTTGACTATCAAAGCTTGGAATCTTCGTCCTTCTCTTGTATGGAAAGATGGAAGGTGGATTGAATGTTCTACTTCAGGAGAAAGCATCAGCTCGTCACATGAGGTACTATGACCCTTCTGTGAAGCTAGAAGCTTCGTGTTGGATACTTTGCTATTTTGAATGACTCGAAAATTTGAATTGCAGGGTGATACTCCAAAGGAGAAGCGTCCTAGACTAGGAGCTCCAGCTCCTGTGGCTGAAGGAAAAGACACGAAAATGGAAACTGCCGTTGATCCGGATTTAGGCAAACCGCCTCAGACTGGTGTTCTTGACCTCGGTGTTTCAGAGACTACATTTAACATCGGGAGAAAGGAGGGCAATCCTGGTCCACTCCGAATGAAGAGAACCGGTTTGCAAACGCAGGGAGCAAAAGTGATCTATGGTGTCCCTAAACCTGGAAAGACAAGGAAGTTCATGGACGTGAGCAAACATTACGTTTCAGAGGCGAGCAATCAAACTCGGAAACAGAAGGAACCAGCTAAGGCTGTGAAACCAATTGTGCCCCAAAATCCAGGACCAGGGAGCTGGAGATTGCCTTCTAAACCGAGAGAAAAACAGACAACAACAACAACGAAGCCCAAGACTTTCAAACCTGCGCCCAAGACCAAAGAGAAGCCGGTTGCTGCACCTAGGATAATTCCCCGCAAGGACTCTCGTAATACAACATCCTTAAATATGGAATCTGAAGATGCCGTTGGTCAGAGTGGAGAGAACAAAGGTCCTGCATCAACTTCCAGGGATCCAGCCAAGGGAACAGGGGAAGAGCAAATCACATCATCTTCACAAGGCCAAGATAGTTCCTCCTCGACCACTACTGGGAAAGGGAAAGTGGCTCCTACTGCAGGGAGGTTACCCAAGATTGAAGAGGCCAAGGCGTTGGATGATAATTCTTCAAAAGCATCAGATGGAATGGAACCACGTAGGTCTGTCCGCAGGATTCAGCCAACTTCTAGAGTAAGTATACAGGACATTACATTCATTTCTATATGGCAATCGCTTTAATTTACTTTTGAGTTTATGTGCGCTGCTCTCCAGCTACTTGAAGGTCTGCAAACATCCATGATGACCTCAAAGATTCCTTCCATGTCACACAGCAGAAGTCACCAAAGTCAAAGGAAACAGTAACTCTAGAGGTGATGTTCTATAGTGTCTAGTAGTAAAATGACTTGGAGGCAACTATATTGAGCTAACACTATATAGATTTTGTTTTTGGCAGGCAAGTAGGTAATGGAAGGAGCAAAAGCTAAGAAAAGAAAGAGGCAGTCTCTGCTGCTGTTAGGGTCCTAAATTTAATATCGAGCTCTGAGAAAAATACTTTCGTTGTTGGCTAGGGAGAGATGATATGTTATTGTAGGTGTGATTATGATTTTTAAGTTAGATTATATCTCAGTCTGTGTGACTCAGAGAGGTAAGACAACTGTTGTTTGAATAAAACAACTGTTTTATTATTGCCAAGTACCGTCATCTTCCCTGACTCCTTTCCTCTTATCATAAGTATAGTATGATGAAAAAATATTGTTTCACATTATTAAGATTATGATATGCAGCTGAATTATTACACAGTTGCGATAATTGATTAGTTTTATTGCAATACAAAGAAGCTGTTACAGGAATGAATCATCATCATCATCAACCAGTTGAAGCTTTCTCGTTCTTCATGATCATATGGAAGGATTTGACTTTTGTCTTCCTCTACGATCTCTCTGAGAACATCGTCTTCAATCTTTTCAGCTTGCCATTGTGACGGGTCCTCTACAAATTCTTCGCTGAAAATCATACTTGAGACCCACTCTTTCCACGTCGTCCTCCTGTATTTGTCTTCCTCAAGTGTTCCTCTGGATAAGAGCTGGTAAACGTGCACCACTTTCTGCTGTCCTGGTCTGAACGCGCGTGCTATTGCTTGCTTTGTCTTGGAAGGATTCCACTCCGAGTCAAGCATGATCACCCTCGAAGCAGCAGTTAGACTGATCCCTTCTGCACAGGCTGTGATTGAAGCCAGCAGAACACGAGAAGGACCTCCATGCTCTTCAAATTTGTCTATCACTCTGCCTCTGTCAAACAGCTCAAGATCCCCTGTTAAGGTAAGGATCTCTCTCCCTCTCTTCCACCTGAACACATTCTCAAACAGCTCAAGAAACAGGCGGATCGGCGCAATGTTGTGGCAGAAGATGAGGATTTTCTCCCTCTTGACCACCCTAAACACGAGGTTGAGCACAAACATGACTTTGGATCCTTTCTTGGCGTCATGCTTGAGCTTCTCGATCTCGAAAAGCTCCTCAGGGTTGAAGAACTTGGCGAAGTAATTTTAATTCCCAAATGGATTCTGCAACATCAAATCCATTTCTAGGTTTGCTTTCTATCCTTCCTCTCCGCCATGGTTAATTGTACCAAAGGTCGTTCTGTTTGCTGTTGGGTTTTCGAAAGATCGTAAATTTAGCTTTGATAGTTAGAGAATCAGATCTGCAATGATTGATTAGAACATTCATTAATGTGTTTAGGATCATGATTCATTCACCAGCTTGCTCTGTGTTTTTGCTAAAAAAAATGCTTTCTTGACTCTCTCTCTCTCTCTCTGTTGTTGTGAAAGTGGTTGGGATCATCAAGAGGAAAGCTTTGATTAAGGATTTAGCTGCAGCTTACCAGGCTGAGTGTCTTGCTTATTGCCGAGAACTTCTTGACCTCCAAAAGAGAAAGGACGAGGTTTGAACAATCTTGTCTCACTCTCTATTCTTTATGAAGAATAGGACCAGTAGAGCACGTTTGTTTCTTCCTATGTTCCCATTGTTTTTGTATGAACTTGTTAGCATACATGTTTAAGTTGTAAAACCAGTGTTTGGGACCAAATTGGTGAAACTCATCAGTGGCAAAACAAAGTGTGCTTAAAAGGCTTAGATTCACGTGTTGTAACTTGTAACCTGTGTTGATTTTGCCTCTCTCTTTTTTTTTTGTGGTGCAGCCGTTTCTGGACACAAAAGCTACAGATGATGTGAGAAAAGAGACGTTGAGGACTTCTTCCAAACGAGCTAAGAAAAAAACGTTAAATATGAGAAACACTTGTATGATGTTTAGTTCTACGATGATAATGATGTTGATAGAACCGGTTCTCATATTTTTAGATGGCAGTGAAAAAGCTTGAAAAATTGTCTGATTGTTTATCTAAGTATTTAACATTTACAAGATGGGATCACCCTTTCTATTACATCTCTTAGCTAAACCAAACGTTAGAATCCGGTAGACCGGTCTGAGACAAGCAGCCGCCTGATGCTTTGCCTTCAAACAGAAATTCTTAAACCAGTTGGTGTCAGTAGCAGATACAATCGTAGAAGACTGAAGACGCATCGAAGCTGCTCTTTTCACGAGCTCATTTCGAATGGCTATGTTTGAAGAATCCATTTCCAACAAGAGAAACCTGCCTTGTGATTGTAAGTGGTGAAAAACAACGAACCAAAGCCATCGGAACTCGAGATCAGATCATTCAAGCTCGTGTACCAGAGATCATTGAGGTCGAAGATAAAGAGGAAGGGTGGTTTCTGCAAACATTTTAAAACCTTGTCTCCATATTCGTCCTAGGATTTAAATGTTGAGGAGGCTAATGAGTTTTAAGTATCTTCCAATAAGGGTGGACATACAAACGGCAGTAAATCAAACCAAACCAAACCAACGCAAGGCACCAGACGCTAGTGTTTGACGTTTCAGCGACTGCAGACAGTTTTTGGAGTAGAGACCAGATGCACTGAAATTTTAGGAACTATAAACAATCTAGTAATAAATTTAATAATTTTTAAAGCAAAATGGAAACATATGTTTATAGCAAAACTATTATACGAATTGACACAGTTTACTGAGTTTTATATGAATTAGAGAGTTTAATGTGATTTTTGTTAAATAATTCTAAAATTTCGTTTAAAACTATGAGATTTAGATTTTTATTTTTGTAACTATGTCCAAACAATTTAAATTCGTTTAAAAATTCACAATTTAAAATATTTACAAAAACATTGTATTTCAGAATTGTTTATGAAATGAAAAGTTCAATAATCGTATACGTGAAATGAATTTTTAAATTTAAAGTTTGAATAACAATTAATTTATCATTTTAATATAATCTCCTCAAAAATCAGTTAAATTACATTTTCTTTCTTCTCATTTAATTAATTAATTTTGGTGTCATTTTGTCTCCTTTAATTGTAGTATAATTTTAAACCTCAGATGGAAACATGACTTAGAACTCACTTTAACTAAGATTATATATAAATTACATAGATGTTGCAAAAACAAATATGGGTGTATTTTGTGGTCCTTCCATGATTGATTGTTAGAGATATAACCAATAAAAAATCAAGTTTAGTTCCTAGACTAGTTTGAAGTAATTTACATGGAATGGGTAATACTAAATTAATTATTGTTTATCTAATAATAGAAAGGTAATATACCTCTGGGTGGACCTATTTTCCGAATCACAATTAGAGTTTATTCCATTTAGAGCAAGAAACTTAATGGACAAAATTAATCATGAGTCATGACCCACTAGATTCATTAATGGTCCATTTTAAAAGGACATCAACTTCACTTATATTTTAATGTCTCTAATAATTAATGACATACTTGACCCAGTTATTTATGATAATCTCTAAATCAATTTGGAAAGGTGTTATCTTTGATTTGGACATTTAGAATACAAAAATCCTTAATTACGAAAATTGTAAATCTGATTTAGTTCAAATTTAGTTTCACTATTTAAATATATTACCAATTATTGCACTTAAATTTTTGTTCGATTTTTTAT
>NW_026013903.1:0-25170 GCF_020379485.1 Brassica napus | reverse complement strand
TTGGTGAATTCCAAGAGGTAGAGAATCTGCTTTATCATAAAAGAGCTCAAACATGTTCTGACTTGTCAAGAACAGTTGCTTTTACTTGGCATGTAACTTACAATAGTGTGCATTTCCTCAGGGTTGCATCAGGTACAAAGAAGCAAGTGGCTGCAAGTAAAAGAGTCGTAACCATGGAGGAAACCTCGCTGATGAACGGAGAATCTAAGGAAGCTGCAATCATCAACAACAAACCTTCTGTTTGTGCTGTTGCTTCAGGGGAGAAAAAGACATGCAACTGTCCCAAAGGGTCCAAACTTCCATAGCATTCATGTACCTAAGAGCTGTACAAAGAGAGTGGCATCACATGTCTAAAATCTTCGGTTTAATTCACACGAGAGAGTCTTGTAATTTGGATTTATCTTTTGAGAAGTAAGAGAAGTGAGATTGTTTTAGTGTGTATAAAACACTTGCTCATTTTTACAATTGATCCATTAAAAAATCATCATTGTTAGGTATTATAGAGCTTAGAACATCTCCAACCCATTGCTATATTCACCTCCGGATGCTATAAATAGAGAAAAAAATAGTAATCTCTATTTTAAAAGTATACTTTTTTATTTTCAAAACAGTCTTTCAATTTTAAACTTTTATAATGATAACAAAAACAATTATTTTATAGGAAAATACAGTTTTTATAAAAAATAAAATCACACTTTTTCTTTACCGAACAATCTTATAATGAAACTTTAATTTAAACAAAGTTATAGTTATATGAAAATTTTATAAAATAAAACTAAATAGGGTTGATTTTCAACTTTCATAAATAAAAGATACTTGTTGTAGAAAAACAAAATCTTTTGAGAATATTCTTTTTTAGAGATAAAAATAGAGGAATACATTAGAGAGAAACACATCTCTATTTTAGAGTTACTCTATTTAAAAAGATAGAAATAAAGGAATACATTGGAGATGGTCTTAGAGAAGAGCTCGAGAGATTCTACCGTGGCAACTGAAGTGACCTCCCTTGCATCCTTTTATGACTCTTATTCTTTATGTAATACCCTTGGAGTTGGGACCCTATCAATACCCATGCCTTTAAAATAGTATTATAAGTAATTTTTTTTTGTAAGCACCGTACCCTATTGGTTAAGGTTTAAATGTTTCTACACCCAGGTCTGGGGTTCAAATTCCAGACTATGCAATTTATTGCAGATTACAGGAAATCCAGGTTTCAAGTCCCAGAGAGAGCGGTTTATTAAACAATTATGCAGACTACAGAGGAAAGGCTTGCAAGGAATCTTCAAAATGGTGCAAGTAAATCTGGCCAAACATGGATCTTCATAGGACGGTTCAGGTGATGCAGTTAGGCGTAGGTCTTCATAAGGAAGGTAGTATTGTCGGTTTTCGAATCGTCTATGTAATTTTTCCTATATCATAATTGTAAGATCATAATAAATCAGCGTTTAAAAAAAAATAATTTTTTATAATTTATCTCGAAAATATACTCATAAGGTATTTTAGACTTTTTTAAAATAAAAAGGTATTTTAGACTTTTTATTTAAAAATATGTGACCCTTATTTGTTAACAAACGGGGAAAAACGAGATTAGATTGGGGATAGCACCGCTTGTCTCCTTATCACTCCATGTACTCCATTCCCTAATGTTTGTACTTACTCCAAGAGTTGGGAACCTTTCTCTGTTTCAAATGGTTTATTACCTGGTTGCCTCTATGAAAGAGTAACATCGTTTAGTTGGTCTCGAAGAACATATACTGATGTGTCCACCGTCACGGAAACTTCACAGTTCTATTTTCATGAATTTAATTTTGATGTAGTTAAGTAGTTTTTTTTAGTTTATATCACGATGTTTATTAGAAAAATCAATACACCTCTTCTCACTATATAACATTTGTAATCATGATTAGGCATAAATCATTTATATTCACATTAACCATATAAATCTAGAGAACGTTTAATACGATGTCAAGAAAACATGTAATTTATATATTTGTGTATCCGTTCTCTTATGAACAAAATTTAGTAGCTCTTCTCTGCACTAACCCAAAAGCACAGAACTTCGTACTGTTAAACAAAAATGTACATATTATTCCGTAATAAAAAAAAATGTCTCAAGTTTAGTAAATTAGTAATGTTTTCCAAGCGCTGGATCTGAAAATTCGAAGGCCATAAAATTTTTTTAAAGCTTTTAAATTTTTTTTTTTCAAAATTTAGAGACTTACACTTATGTAAGAACCTCCAAAAATTTTGGAACGAAGGGCTCATGGGTCTTGCCCAGATCAGCACTGTGTTTTCCTATTGTCAATACGTGTAATTGTCAATGATGTTAAAATTCTAAAATCTTAAAACTCTAAAATCTCTAAAATCCTAAACTCTAAACACTATGAACCCTAAATTCTAAATTCTAATGTCAGCTTTAACGGCGTCATTTTTTTTTCTAGCTTTTTTTTTTAAATCAATATTTTTTTCTGTTAATTATATATGGTATTTTGATTGGTGATAAAAAATAAAGTGAATTTGACAATTAACCGTATCCGGTAAACACAAGTATATTTTTCTTGAAAGGGCAATCATGTGCACGTCCCTTACTTTTTGTTGTCCTCTTGGGTCACAGGACTTATCCCTATTTCCTACCATTATTCACCACCCCAGTCATATTCTTCCATTCTCATTTTCAACTTTTAAATTTGAACTTTCTCACATTTTTCTTAAAATTCAAATCGTATACATGGATCCTTTTATGAAATAAATGTAATGGATACATAATAAAATTAATAATGATTCTATTGAAAAATCCAAGATCACGACATCTTGTTCTTTACGGATATGCGATTCTAATCTTACCCATGACACAGCTTGCAATTTTAGCTTTTTCTTTGATTTCTAGAAAGGATTTTTTTTTTAATTAATATTTCGTTAAAACAATTACGTCGAGTGTATAAAATAGATATATAAACGTTTATCTCTCTATTGTCTTTCTTCTTGAGAAATTGTAATCATACATATTGATATCATCGACTTAGAACGAGAGATGTATTGCTAATATTGTGTTAATGTTTATGTCATGATATGAGTTATGACTTATGACTAAGAATTGGCAAACTTGGTCAGTGACACTTAATAGGATAGAAATATGAATTTTTATCACATACATCAACGATAAATTTATTAAGCAAGCAGATGTCTGAATCGTACATATCAAAGGTAAACATGATAAAACGATGAAAACTATTGGCTCGAAAAAATAAAAGTAAATTACAAGAAAACGAAGCTGACCAATGCAACATAATCTCAAACGAGGAGCAAATGAGCTGCCACAACGAAAGAAAATGCTACAACGTCGTTTCTTACATTGAAAGCTCCTGAATCCGGGGAGGCCATTGGTGGCATGGGTCCCGGAGAAGGAGCAGATTCCATTGCCGGCATCGGTGGGGAAGCCATGTCGGGACTGATGCGGGGCTTGGGCCCATAGGAGTAGTTGATGGACTCATTGGCGTCATAGGTGATGGAGCCATGGGCATTGGTGGTGGAGCCATGGGCATAGGAGGTGGAGTCATCATCGGCATAGGAGGTGGAGTCGTCATTGGCATCGGAGAGCCGCCGCTAGGCATTGGTGGCATGGACATTGAGCCAGAAGGAGCCATCATGGGGGACTGAGCTAATGAAAAAGAAACTAAAACCATAGACAATGTCACCAAAAAGAGGGCTTGTGAAGAGGCCATGGTTATGTGTGTTGAATAGTGTGGTTTACCGTTTACGTAAAGTGATATATAGAGAGAGATATGTGAGATAGAAGAGTGTGAGAGAAAAGTGAAATGTTCTTTTGTGCTGTTGGTGATATATAACTTACGGATTATTTGTTTTAAATTGTTGGACCGTTGGAAATTTTGTATGACACATATCAGTCGATGGATAAGTATGAGATGCTGATTTATTTTCCTCCACATACATGAAATAAAAGAGGAAAATTCCAAAGTGAAATCTCTTTGTTGGTACAGATAGAATAATCAATATACATGAAAATATGGATATTTATAGTTATAATGCCTTTATTTATTCTTTATATCTTTTTTAGTGAACCACCAATTCTATTCACGGGTTGGTTATTAAGGGGCCATCTAAGTTATTCGAAATGTCATAAATGATGTTTTCTTAAAATTAAAATATATTCCCTCAGTTTCAAATTATATGATATTTTAGAAAGTTTATGTTGTTTTTAAAATATATTCTCTTTGTTCCTATATAAGATGTTTCAAAAAAATTTGATGTTTCAAAAAATTTGATGTTTCAATATATAAGATGTTTTCAACTTTCTAGGTAACTTTTACTTTATTAAAAGATGTGTAACCAATCAAATTTAATAATCTATTTTGTAATGGTTAAATACAATTATTTTATAGTTTTAATGATATTTTTTAGACAAAAATAATTTTTTTTATATGTGTGTTTTTTACTAAACATCTTATATTTAAGAACAGGGTAGTATGATGTTTTAAGAAATGTTAAATTTAAATTTATTGGAAATTGTTCAACCAATAAATTTTTACCGTCTTTTTATAATTGGTTGAATGATTTTAATTTTTTCTTTTTTTAAATATATTTTAAAATAATATATTTTTGTAATCTTTATGTACTAAACCAAAACATCATATAAAACGTAAAAAATATTATTTTATCAACCCCAAAGGGCATCGGGAATATAGTCTCCGACCGACAAACCAGCCATACATGGGAGGTTAGGTTACAGAGAAGCAAAAATCAGAGAACAACAAGCCTATTTATTCTAAGGGCATCTCCAACCCCACTCCATATTTTACTCCAAAATTGAGAAAATGGAGTGGGAAATGGAGTAATGAACAAAAAATAAAAGGATTACTCCATTTATAGAGTAATGCTTTTATTTTTTGTTCATCACTCCATTTCCCACTCCATTTTCCCAATTTTGGAGTAAAATATGGAGTGGGGTTGGAGATGCTCTAAGCAGTAATGTCATAAATGTCATAAATGATGTTTGCTAGCCTGATATACTAAGGCTTCGAATGGTGACCAAGGAACGGAGGGGAACACTGAATTCCTTATCATTCCCAAAAAAAATCACCATTTACAAGGAATAATTTTTCCTTTTTGTTCCTCTCCATTCCCTTTTTTGTAGAGAATTATAGAACAAAAGCATTCCTTGTTAAATTTGATAAGGAACCAACATTCCTTTTCATTCCTGCAATTTTATTCCTATTCGTTCTTAGTGTTCCCGAAAAGGTCACCAGTCGGAGCCATATAATCTAGTAGGTTGTCAACATTCCTTTTTTGTGTGTGTTAAGACTTAAGACTATTAGTATAAGTTGTCAAGGTATATATCCCGTGATATCATTACAAAATATAATCTAGTAGAAAAAGGATAAAGGACCATAATGCTTTGTTATCCCATACTGTATTGTTTGTCTCTCACGAGTACTCACTACTTAGTTATAATCTAGTGTGTAATGTCATAAATATGGACTGTTGTACAAACAAAACAGTATGGGATAACCATAAGTCTTAACCATTATCTAACTAAGTAGTATGTAATAATTTTTTTTATCTTAACAGTCCATATTTATTTTACAGCTGTCCAATCTCTAATTCCGATAAAAATAATTTAAGTACAAATTATTTTACACGTACATTTTGTCTTTTAATCTTCATAACATTTCTATTTTAATCATTCTAATCACAAATTTAATCTAAAAAATCATTTTAGACACTATTTATTCTTTAATGATTAAGAATACTAACTATTTTGTAAGTAACTATTTGGATATATCTATATAGTAAAATTATTGTAGTATTTTCAAAAATTATATTGTTTGACTGATCTATTATAATAAGTTTAATTAAAATTTATATGTAATTAAAATTTTGTTATAAATTAAATTGATCCCGGTCAACAATTTCTATGGCTCCATCACTAGGTGAAATCATATTTAACTATCCCGTAAATCGCAAAAATGGCAATCTAATTTTTTAACAGAAACTACAACTGTCAAGGAATCTGTCTGAATTTTTTTTGGGAACATATGTAAGATTGTTTTACCAAAATTAAGGGGAAAAAATAAGAAAATAGGAGAAAATGGTCTCTTATTATAATTGATCATATCTTTGGGCCTAATTTTTTAGTTAAGATTTTCACCACCAAAAAATGTTTAATTTAGCCGAAAACATGAGTGCCCCACAAAAACGTATTTGTAATGGGCCTGATTCTCATAAGTCCGTATTTCAGCGAATACAAAGATGAGCGCCCATTCAAAAGATAAAATGAGCGGTCAGAGCGGGAACATTTCAAGGTACAAAAGACTCAAAAACAACGTCACAGGCTCCGCACGTGCCATCATCCCGCCCTTTCTCCATTTCCCCCAAATTCTCAAATTCTCAAATCCCTATCTCTCTCTCTCCCTTCCCCCACAGATTCACATCACTTGACAATGTCCGAAGACCCGAGTCGACTCGGAAGCTCAACAGCCGCCGGAAGAGAGCTTATAGCTCTCGGACTCACCAATTCAGACGGCGACGAGCATCTTTACCACCAACAAGCCTCGGAGTTATGCCGTCACCTACTCCACCTTGGCCACTCCGAATCCGTTGCGCATCTTTCTTCACGGTGTACACACTTGCGAGCTTCTCCTGAGCTCGTCAAGTTTCTTTGCTCGATCCCTAACTCCCCTATCTCCCTCACCGAAGATGGCGCATTCGTGACTCTCTCGTGCGAGTTTCTCTCCGATCCGGCTAGTTTCGCGTCTAGTCTGGGTATGCACGATCTGTGTAAGAAGATTTCGCGTTTTACGGATTCGATGTCGCCCAAGCGTAAGCATATGAGAGGTAAATTTTCATTTTAGTCAAACTTACATAGTAATACTCAGCTTTGCTTTGGGTTTAACATTGAATTAACACTCAGAAAACGAGGAACAAGAGGAGCTACAGCTCATGCCGTTGCCAAAACGAAGCCGTAATAATGAAATCAATGTAAGTAATCTCTTAGTTAAAGATTAAGGACGCACTGTATAATTCAATTTCATAAATGAAGGATTGATTGATTTATGTGTGATTGATTGAATTTTTTTGTTGCTAGGCGAGTTACAGAGCTAATGAGATTACAACTATTGTGAATGGTTCCATGCTTGAGACTCTTAAAGCTTTTGAAACCCAAGCTTCGCTTATAAGTTTAGGTGGAGAACTACTGGCATTTGACCAAAGTCCTTGGTCTAGTGGTTGCGAGATGTTCACCAATGTTCCAGTGGATGTTGATCCTATGCATTGCTTGGAGGAGATCAAGCCAGATTCGCCATTTCCTGGAGAGGTTGGATATGGTAACCAACTTGAGATTGAAGATTTTCAAATTGTTGACAACCTAAGTTTAATCGAAGAAGAAGATGAGGATAACAACGAGGATTTGTTACCTGAGGGGGAGATACAAACTCCCAATGTGCAGTCTGAACCCATGCCATCGGAAAATGAGTTAAGATCAGTGTACATTGTGGAGGATACTGAAGATAAGCTTGCCTTGAGTTGTAACCCATTAAAGCAAGAGGACCAAGCTGTAGAGATCTTTACTACCCCTGTCAAAGAGATGCCTTTGAAGCCTTCGGCTATAACAGTTAACCAAGATAGTTATTTAGTACATAAAGCTCAGGATCTATGCAAATCGTCTGGAAACAGCAAAGGACATAGCTGTTCTCCTGAGAAAAAATACACCAGGAAAAGTAAAGCTACTCAGAAGGCAAAACAGAATCTGAACTACATTCAACCTAAAGACCAGAAGGTAGACACAGGGGCGGCTTAGCCATAGGGGCAAAGGGGCGTGGGCCCCGGGGCCCAAACATTTTTCGTATAAATAGCACTAGTAAAAGGGCCCACTTTTAAAAAAAATTAAAGATAAGGGCCCATAAATATTAAATTTATCTATAAATATATGTATTAAAAAATAATTTGCCCATAGGCCCAATATATCTTTGAGCCGGCCCTGGGTAGACATGTCTCTTTCATCTAGAGTTAGGCCTTTGCAAATCCACTTTTCTATAGAATACTTCTGCAACAGACTTTTAGCATAATGCACTATATTAATAGCTCCATATTTGTTGTTTAGGATCAGGCAAAGCAGAACACATTTCCAGATTTTGATTCTTACACTGTTATAGAGGAAGAAGGCTCAGGTAAATATTTCCTGACTATGTCATCTATAGTCCTCTTCTGTTCAAAGTTGAAAGAACTTAGTTGGTTATTGGCTAAACTGAACTGTAGGTGGCTACGGGATTGTTTATAAGGCAAGGAGGAAAACTGATGGAAAAGAGTTCGCCATTAAATGTATGTGAACATAATGATATATTGCTAGATTTTGTCATTGTAGCACTTTGTTTTTGGTTTGAAAACTTGTCTTATGTATTATTTACACAGATCCACATGCCGGTGCTCAAAAACACTATATTAATAATGAAATCAGAACGCTCGAACGTTTCGGGTAAGTAACTAAGTATGATCTGGTTATGATCCTCCTTTATTTTTTTAACAATATCTGAAATTGCCTAAATGTTTGTTCACATAGGGGGAAAAACTTTATAATAAAATATGAAGGCTGTCTCAAGAACGGGGATTCCGATTGCATTATCCTTGAACACGTTGAACATGACAGACCTGATCTTTTGAAAAGAGAAATAGATGTGTATCAGCTACAGCTGTACGGCTACTGCATGTTCAAAGCTCTGTCAAGTCTTCATAAGCAGGTAATGAAGATTTAGGACTAAATGTTTGAGCATTCATTTTTAAATCACTCTACTAACGGATTCTATTGTTTTTATTCTGCAAATGTGAAGGGTGTTGTTCACAGGGATGTTAAGCCAGGCAACTTCCTTTTCTCTAGGAAGAGCAGAGAAGGTTATCTCATTGACTTTAACCTCGCCATGGTAAGCAATTCGATGTCACCCTTCTCTTATCAATACTTTCTAGCAACAGCTATTGGTTAGTGTTTCATATAATATAATTTGAGGTTACCAACCTGTTCAATTGATACTGAGGTTAGTGTCCAACAGAGACACTGAAAAGCTTGGCTAACGCAAACATTTTTTTATGATCCCACCCTCTGATATTAATCTCATTTTCGTTTGTGGCTTCATCAGGATTTACACCAGAAGCACAGGAGAGCCGGTAAACTTCTCCCCTCATGCATTTGTCTTTAATTATGCAAACAAATGGAAACTAAAGCTAGCTCTTATATGTTTTGTAGATAAATCAAAAGCTGCTACAGCTCTCCCAACTGTCAGCAAGAGGCATCAGACATTGATTAACGCTCCTGAAACAACAAACCGAGTGACCAACAAATCTTCTCAGAAAACTCTAGCGCCCAATAGCCTGAAGAAAGCAGCGGGAAAGATAAGATCTCGGAATGACATGAGCAGATGGGAGAGATTCAACAGCCAAGGGGGAGAAGGATCTGGCTTAACTTCAGCCAAAGATGTGACCAGCACAAGGAACCACCCTTCAGGTGAAAAGAAGAGAGAGCCTTTGCCATGCCATGGACGGAAAGAGCTTTTAAACTTTCTGCAGGAGACAATGTCTGGTCCAGTTCCAAACCATGACGTATCATCCAAAGCTCCTACGTCTATGAGAAAACGTGTCGCTGCTCTTCCAGAGAAAGATGATGGGCTTGTTTATCTGACCCCAATGCCGCTGCGCTCTAACGGTAGGCCTGAAGCAGGTATATTTCTTGTGTAATCGTTAACTCTCGTTTTGATTAGATTAATTTAAACCGTAATAAAAAATTGCTGACTTTACTAGGGGATGTAATTAAAAAGAAAGACGGTCCTTGCTCAGGAACCAAAGGCTTCCGTGCTCCAGAGGTACGTTAACTGTTACTATCTCTGACTTCCGCTAAAGCTTTGCTTATATGTCGAAGAATGCAAGTGGGTTCAGGCTTTTAAGTTGCTAGTTAATACCATATATGAATATTGGGCGCTGAGAACTAAAAATGCAGGCCTGAGCTACTCATTCGAACATCTAAGATGGGTAAGCTAATTCTTTGGGTCTATTCTTGGCTGAATTGGCTTGTGCAGGTTTGCTTAAGATCGTTGCACCAAGGACCTAAGATAGACGTGTGGTCTGCAGGAGTAACTTTGTTATATCTAATGATGGGAAGAGCACCTTTCACTGGTGACCCTGAACAGTTAATATTTATTCTTGACTGAATTTGCTATCACTTCATTCCATTCATTTTTTTTACTTTCTAGCCTTCTTACAAAGCCCTCGTAATTCTCAGGAACATAAAGGATATTGCAAAACTACGAGGCAGTGAAGAATTATGGGAAGTTGCCAAGCTGCACAACCGTGAATCTTCTTTCCCTGAGGTAATAACCGCATCTTATCACCCTTCTACACTTTTTCATCTATACCATGCTCTGCTCTTAAGTCTAGAGAAAGAGAAGGTCAATATGGCTATAAACATGTTCTGCTCTTAATTTTAGAGAAACTTGTCCTCAAGATTGCGCAATTAAGTCGTCTTATTAATAAGTCTAGAGAAAGAGAAGGTCGATATGGCTATACACATGTTCTGTTTTATTCATTTGGATTCATTTTGCGTTCTATGCTTCAATCGCAGTCTCACATCCTGATAAAATCTTAAACGTTTGTATTACGTTATTTGATACACTGTATATATAGATGACGATCGCAAGAGATGATGAGATATGAAATTTTGTGTGTTTATTTCTTTTCCAGGAATTATATGAATCAAGGTACTTGAAAGGGATGGAGTTGAGAAAATGGTGCGAACTCAACACAAAACGCAGAGACTTCCTAGACACGATTCCACGGTCGCTCCTAGACCTTGTTGATAAGTGTGTGACCGTTAACCCAAGGCTACGAATCAGCGCGGAGGATGCTCTGAAGCACGACTTCTTCCATTCAGTTCATGAAACCCTTAGAACACAAAGGGTCCTTAAGCAGCAGCAGCAAACGCAATTGCATCCTTCGGTGGTTGCTGACGCAGTAGACCAAACAATACACTAATATTACAAATGTAAAGTAAAATAGTAACTTGAATTTTACTTCTTTTTACTCCAGTCCACACCGCACCTTGCATGACATGCAAATTTAGTAACGTTTTAAGTTTGTTTAATTGCAGAGAGGACTCAAATGTAATTTTAAACAAGTAAAGAAGGGTAGAGTTTCAGACTATAGTTGTCACGGCAGTACAATGATTTGGAACTCATGTTTGAATGTCATATCAGTACTTATTCCTGCCACATGTATTTCCTTCGCCATTACAAGCAAACGTGTCTTTACTTCAAAGGATCAGAGCATCACTCTTTGAGTGTTGAATGTCTCTGCATCTAAGGATGGTAATGGTACGAGCTCTCAAACTGAGTTCAACCAACAGTATGAGGACAGTGACAGAGAAATTGGAGAAGCAAGAAGCCACATGTATTTCCTTGGCTATTACAAGCAAACGTGTCTTTACTTCAAAGGATCAGAGCATCACTCTTTGAGTGTTGAATGTCTCTGCATCTAAGGATTGTCATGGTACGAGCTCTCAAAATGAGTGCAACCAACAGTATGAGGACAGTGACAGAGAGATTGGGAGAAGCAAGAAGCCAATGCGGGTAAAAAGCTTTGCTATAACTCTTGATTCTTTTTTTTCTCAGGATGAACTAGAGAATAGACATTAGGAACTGAATAGATCATTTGATTCTATTATGCAGAATTGCAGATGACACTAACAAAATCCAAAGAACCTTCCAACTTTTTTGCTTATAAAATGCAATGAATAAATCAGATTTGGGAAAACAAAAATGTATATCACAAATTCACAAGAGAATTAACAAAAAGAAGAAAAGTGTTGCAGCTAAACTTAAATAGCAAGACCCTCTTCATCAGCAACATCTGAATCACTGTTCCCATGACGTTTCCTACACTCACAGTAAAAAACAGTGACTACAACATAACTCAGCACCACCTCTGCCCCATACATACACACCAGTTTCCACCCATCCCACCCACCGGACAGAACCACAGACCTCCACCACGACCCCGAGCTCGAGTCTACATCCAGCTCCTTCGCCAGCTTCTCCATCCCATGACCAATCCAACTCGATAGAAACACAAACACACCCGCCAAAGCCAACCCCGTTATCCTCCTCCCTTTCATCAACCCCGTTCCTTCCTTAACCGCGTCAAAACCGTATCTTTCTTCTACCACAGAGACCACAAGCCCAAGCCCTGTTATAGCAATAATGTATACCTCAATACCTAAACTGAGAAATGTGATGAGGTGACGCAGTGTGGGTGTGTAACCGAAGATAGCTGACAGAAACATGGGAACCGGTGAGTAGAGGAAGAGCAGACCGTAGACTACAATGGAAGTCGCTGTTACTCGCATCCACGAGGACTTCACCGAAGCAAATGAAGATTTCAGAGATGGGTTCAGGCCCTGGTGTGAGAAGGAAGTTGATGTGATGACGGCTATGGAGACGATACAGGAGAGGATGAAGGATGGGACGAAGTACCGGGACTTGAGACGTAGAAGAGAGACAGCGTCTTGTCTAGACTCTTCCCATATCTGTCTAGCTTCGAACCGCGTGTGGACAACGTTGGCTAGGGCTTCTAAGCGGAAGACATGGTTTTTGAGACGAAAGGAGGTGAGAGTTAAGGAGAGATGCAAGGCCGAGAGAGGGATGGCTATGAAGGCGAAGATTGGGAGTAAGATGTGTTTGTTTCTGAAGAGAATCATCAAGGAGTCAAGGAGTGTTGTGGTGATCCTTGTGGAAGAACCAGGTCGCTTTACTTCAATCATGGTTCCCAAAGGCGCATACGAACCTTCTCAAGCTTCAAAACGCTGTTGGGACAGCTTAAAGGTTAAAACTGAGTCGATGTTGTGCTTCTAGAGAATGTGCCTGTTAACAATGAAAGCTCAAAACTTTTAGCAATCCATACAAGACAACGACTCTTTTAGCGATTATTACAAAAACAGAAACTGAAACAAGGTTTTGGTCCAGAGATCATGCACAGTTGACCGAAATGTTAAAGACTTTATCTACGTACCACCAACCACGACGTTTTCAAAGTTCAACAAGTATAAACCTTAATCAAATCAGAACTATGTTACGTTTCCTAAACATCAATCTAACAGAGAAATCAAAACAGAAGTAAAGTTTCGATTATCGATCTAAGAACTTGACGGTTGGATCCTAACTCTTACTACAGAATAACAGAAACAATTAGGTTTATCAAGCCATCACGATTTGATTTGAGATCGAGACCAACCTGAAGGATGCGAAAATCGAAGAAGATTTGCTTGGAAGGATACTGATTCATTGAGTTTAAATTGAGAGACAGAACAAGTCAATGAGCGAGCATTGTGTTTTTATTTTTCCCAAGTCACTGTACATGCTCGTAAGTTTCTTGGATTTGTTTTGTATTCCAAATTATTATTTTTATCAGACAGATCCCGATTTTATTTTAGGATATCCTATTTGCATTAATCTCGACCTTTGTCATTAAAATAAGGTAGATTAAGTTGAAGTTTGATCTTTTGTTCGACCAGTGATTAGTGATTACTAGATTATCATCAATAAGTAATTTTGTTTTCTTTTTGTTAATTGAGTTGTGTTGTTGACATAGTTTTACATACTTGAAATTTCACATTTTATTACATAACAGTGCTGTTTAGCCAAGGACTAAATAAAGTTTGTTGGAAAAGAATAAAAATCAAGGACTATATAAATAGTAATCTCAAACAGAAATTTCACTCAGACAATACCCTATGAATATGTGTGTGGGTACAGAAAAATCATTCGACTGGCTGGCCCCATCTCATCGAAGTCTTGCAGTAAAAAGATGTTTTATTCCCATGTAAACAATTGTCTTCTTCCACTCAAATCAACTCCTTCAAGCTGCTGACAAATTCCAGGTCCATCACTGGTTTAGTATTGCGACTATATGATCAAATTAAAACCAGATATACTAAGTTTCGCAAAATTTAATGAAATGACTGAATCAATTTCTGAATCTATGGATGAAATCATTAACCAACCACGATTAGTTTTTCTTTCCAAATTCTCGGTTTACCTGAATGAGAAAAGAGCCAGAGGATTACAACACAGAGCAGAAGAAGGAGAGGAATGAAATGGATGACGTTTTCTGCAGATCTCAACCGTGACTTCTCTCTCTTCCCCGGTTGAGAACTCGGGTCGTACCTTGGCAACAGCAGCTCCACATCATCTTCCATAGTTGCAACACTCTGAGATCGAGGCGGAGACGGAGATGGTGATTGATCAGAAACTCTTGAGCCGCTCGCCGATCTGCGCATCCTTCCTTCCTTAACGCAACTTTGTCAAGTCAAAGGTGGAAACTTTATTCACACACTAACGTATTTAAATACTGTCCTCACATCAGATTTGACCTGTCCAGAGTCAAATCTCTTGTCTTTTATTTTTTTACCAGTAACCGCCACAAGAGCAAGACCCATCTTTGAAATGGTGAAACCTTGTCGTGTCTCTCACTACAATCTCTCGTCTCTCTATCTCCGACATAAATTCGATTGCTTTATGACAATCACCGCAGATCCTCAGGTTCTTGAACACTTGTATCCGTGACCCCTCAGGGAGTTTTAAACACCCATAAGCAACAGCTAACTTCTCGCTATGCCATAACAAGAGCCTCTCCTTCTGCTCTTCCTCTACGTCGTGTAAAGCAAACTCTAGCTCCGGTTTGTATCCAGCTAGTCTCATCTTCTTCTCCATCTCCTTCAGCTTCTTGTGTATTGAGTCTAGCTCCGGGTGAATCCTATCGCTTGATCTGAAATGGTGAACCTTGTTTCGAATCTCGATCCAGCTATAACCAGGTGCCTTCACAACGTTGCTCTGCTTCATTCTCTTGCGAACCCTTGCAACGTCTTCCCAACGGTTTCTCGAAGCGTATATATTCGCAAGCTGTACATACCCGGCTGCGTTACTCGGGTCAAGCTCAAGTAGTTTCTCAGCTGCGAGTTCACCCAAGTCCACGTTCTTGTGCACCCTACAAGCCCCCAAGAGCGTCCCAAAGACAGCAGCGTGCGGCTTAAACGGCATTGATCTTATCAGCTCCAACGCCTCCTCCAGCTTCCCAGCTCGGCCCAAAAGATCAACCATACAAGTGTAGTGATCAGGCCTTGGTTCCACCCTGTAATCTCTCACCATGGAATCGAAATACTCTACGCCAGTATCCACCATCCCAGCATGGTTACAAGCCAGCAAAACAGCAACAAACGTTATCCAATCCGGTCTGGTCTTGTTAACCCTCATCTCACGGAACAAAGACAAAGCCTTCTCAGCTTTCCCGTGCTGTGCGTACCCGGAGATCATCGCGTTCCACGCCACAACGTCTCTCATCTTCATCCCCTGAAAGAGCTTCCAAGCATCACCAAGCTCTCCACATTTGCAGTACATGCTTACCAGAGACGTCAACGCGGTAATGTCATTACACAGTGTAGATGATTTGCACACTATCTGATGAACTTGCCTCCCAAACCGTAAGGCCGATAACTCGCTGCATCCGAGCAGAACGCTGCTCAGTCCAGACGAGTTAGGCCTAGCGCCTTCCTCTAGCATTGCTTTAAAAAGCTTCAATCCATCCTCCGCGCGAGAGTTTTCGACGTAACCAGAGATCATAGCGTTCCAAGTTACGAGGTTTTTATCCACTGTCATGTCTTTGAACACAGCCTCAGCTAATTCAACCTTCTTGGCCTTCATGTACCCTGTGATCATCGCCGTCCACGCCACCACGCCTCTAACGGGAGCCGCTTTGAAGAAACGTGACGCCGTTTCCAAATCCCCACTCTCTACGTAACCAGAGATCATTGCATTCCAAGAAACCTCGTTCTTCTCAGTCATGGCGTAGAACAGTTCCCGCGCTTTTTCCATTTCCTTTCTTCGTGCGTACCCTGTGATCATCGTGTTCCATGACGCAGCGTCCTTGAACGGAGCCTGGTCGAAGAAGCTCTGAGCTTTCTCGAAGTTTCCATTGCGAACGTGGCAAGTTAGCATGATGTTGTAGGAGAAAGTATCTGGTTCAGGGATTTCGTCGAACAGCTGGTGTGCTTCCTTAATTCTACTTGGATCTTTACAAAACCCAACGAGAAGAGAATTCCATGTGACGGTGTTCTTAGCTCTCATTCCGTGGAACACTCTGAGAGCTCCGTCTATATCTCCAGAACGTACATGTCTTGCAATAAGCTTGTTCAACGGGAAGATCTGGTTTTGATCAGAAGAAGGTTTAGTCGATGGCTCTGGCGATGGAAGAGAGGAAGAGGAACATGATCCCACCAAAATGGCATCTGGGTTTCCAGTGGAACGAGAAAAGAATCGAACTTTCCATGGCTGATGAATGTTGAAGCGAGAAAGCATTTCTCTGGGTTTATGACGTAACAGGACAAACTAATCGGTTCCTACAAAACATCAAGGGAACGTCTTGTTTCACAATGTTTTTGGTAAATATACTTTACACACAAAACACATACCATCGGGAGAATCTTAAATCACACAACTGTTAATAGAAAATAAACTATTGAATCTTTTTAATATTTGTCTATTACAGAACTATGAACATGAGGAAAGAGATGACAGAGTGAACTCAAAGAAGACTCAAAACCGATAACATTAGACTTGGCTGTCTAAAACAAGTTTTCATAAACAACAAAACAACGACAAAGAAGTGGTAAACTAAAAGCGAGTAATGTTTCAAAAGTAATTAAAAAAAGGAAAAAAAAACGGTCAGGCATAAGTTTGCAGAAAATCTAAAAACTGACAGACAACTAAAAATTTACAACTGACAACATACATGCAAACAGTACGACTCTCGCATGAAACTCCCGCATGAGTGTGTGTTTCAGACGTGTGTTCATGGATGGATCTCTTTACTTGCCCCCAAGAGATGGGAACTGAGCAGTATCCGCAATGGCAGGCGCAGCTTCACTACGGTTACCACTAAATCCACCACCACTTGAAACACGACCACCTCGTCCACGGCCACCACGACCTCCTCGGTAGTAGTTCTCACCCTCCGCTGGTTTCAGAAACTCATTAATGCTCACAGCCTGTAAATTACAAAACACATCCATAAGCAAACTTACTGACTTCTACAAACTGTTTGATTCTGACAACAGTGTAAAACCTTCTTAGCCTTCTCTTCTTTGTCATCTTTGCGTTTGTCCTTGTCTGAACCCTGAGAAATAGATCAAAAATCAAGGTTAAGACTGCTTCCAGTCGACTGTTAGATATGAAGCGTTACGACCTCCCTTGCTATATGAGTATACGAGAAGGAAGAAAGGGAGTCAGCAGAAGACGACAACGGAGAGCTGTGACGTGGCGCAGAGGACCACTTGAGTATGCGGTTATGAGGAATAAGGAATAAAGATGGTGAGCTGGAGATCTTGTTAAACATCCCACGTGATGTGTTGGCTGCGTAGGAACCTTTTCTATTTATATGAGCGAGTATTGTATTGGAGAGGCATCAAGAGATTTGATCATAAAGTTGTAAAGGGAGAGAGAGACCCTAAGATACTCTCTAGTTTGTTACGATCTTTCTTTATCAATACGAATCTCTTTCGTTTCTTAATACAATCCATAACAACTTGGTATCAGAGCCATTTCTTTACTGGACCCGATGGCGCCTGGGAAGAAAGCGGAGATTGATGCGACGTTAGATGGATTGAGAGAAGAGATGAACAAGATTGGGGTGGTGGAACGTTCGATGGAGGATCTCAAGGAGAGTGTGATGGAGATCCGAAGTCGGATGAGCGTGATGGAACGTTTGGAGAAGCGTTTGGATGAGACCGAGGAGACGAGGAAGAAGGAGTTTGCGGCGTTGTTCCAAGCAACGCTGCAGAGTCATATGGAGGAAGAGATCTCGCCACCGATGCAACGTTCGGGAAAGCAGATCGCAACCGAGGAGGAGGGTAGCGGTCTCTTTCGCGCCGGAACATCGGGGGTTCGATCAGAGTCTGTTACACGGGTCGGTGAGGGTCGACGTGAGGTGGAGTATGACGGACGTAACCACTCACGGAACCATCTTGATCACCAGTGGCAGCAGAACGAGTTAGGACCCGATGATCTGCCGAGAAAGCTGAAGATTCCGATCTTCGACGGAGAAAACGCAGAAAGCTGGGTCCTCCGTGTTGAGCAATATTTTGAACTTGGAGAGTTCTCAGAAGAGCGGAAGTTGCGAGTGGTGAGGATGTGCTTCGATGGGGAGGCGTTGATGTGGTACCGTTGGGAACGAGACCGAAATCCTTTTTTGAGTTGGGATCAGATGAAATACCGGGTTTTGGAGCAGTTCTCGACTAACCACGAGACCACCGCTCGAGAACGGCTGATGACGTTGAAGCAGGAGGGCACGGTGAGGGAGTATATCAAAGACTTCATCTCGCTGGCGTCAAACGCGCCAGAGCTCTCTGATACGGTGCTAGAAACGGCGTTTATGATAGGGTTAAAGCCGCAAATCAAGGCGGGGGTGAAGTTGATGGAACCTCGGAGTTTGAGGAAAATGATGAGTGTGGCAAAACTTGTGGAGGAGTGGGTTAACTACGGCGATCCTTCACCGGGGACGCAAACCGGAAAGGGAGTTAAAGGAGGTAGTCAAACGGTGTCGTCTTCCTTTTCGACACGTAGTGGGCCGAATCTGAGTAGTGGGTCTGGGCCTCAGAACAATCAACGGCCCAAGACCTATCAAGGGCAGGAGAAAAACACGGTCGCGGAGAAGAAGCCGGCGAACCAGAACTCAAATTTCAACGGGAGGAACAGGGCGCCGTTCCGTCGACTATCGCCGGCGGAGTATGCGCGATATAAAGCGGAAGGCTTGTGTTTCCAATGCGGCGAGAAATCGCATGCCAGAAGAGACTGCCCAAATAAAGAACTGATGGTGCTGGTTGTCCAAGAAGAGGAGGTCGATGAGAAGGATCAGGAGGTGGAAGAAGAGAAGAATGAGGAGGAGGCGATGGAATTTGCGGAGTGTGCAGCCTTATCCTCGCGATCGATGATGGGTATCTCATCACCTAAGACGATCAAACTCCGAGGGTCGATTCAAGAGGTTCAAGCTATTGTGCTCATCGACAGTGGAGCCACCCACAATTTCATCGACTCCCGTCTGATGAGAGAGTTGGGGCTCGTGGCTGAAGAAACGCAAAGCTTTGGGGTTATAACGGGATCGGGGAGGCCGGTCAGAGGAGGTGGGATTTGTAGGAATGTCACATTGTCGATGCAAGGATATTCCGTTACGTCGGACTTCCTGGCTCTCGAACTCAACAATGTGGACATCATACTGGGCATCCAATGGCTCGAGACGTTGGGAGAAATGAGAGTTAATTGGAAGCTGCAGATCCTGAAAATTCCCATGGAAGGGAAGTTGATTACGCTTCAAGGAGTCCCGGATCTTTGTAGTTCCGAGGTGACATTCAAAGCGATGAGAAAGTTGTTGGCACAAACTGAAGTAAGTGTAGTTGTTGAGTGTAGGGCTTTACTCCCGGAGGAGAAGGGTAAACAAGGAGCACCAGTGGCTATGCAGAAGTTACTGACTCGGTTTGAGCAAGTGTTTGCTGAACCAAAAGGGTTGCCTCCGTCCAGAGGGAGAGAACACGCTATCACTCTCACTCAAGGAAGCAATCCAGTAAGCGTAAGACCATTTCGTTACCCTCACGTGCAGAAGGAGGAGATAGAGAGGCAAGTAGCGGTGATGTTGAAGGCAGGGATTATACAGGAAAGCATTAGTCCTTTCTCAAGTCCGGTTCTCTTGGTCAAGAAGAAGGATGGAAGTTGGCGGTTCTGTGTTGATTACCGCGCTCTCAACAAGGTGACGGTGCTTGATAGCTACCCAATACCCATGATAGACCAGCTACTGGATGAGTTACGAGGAGCTGTGGTGTTTTCCAAGCTTGACCTACGTTCGGGGTATCATCAGATACGGGTCAAGGCAGAGGACATACCCAAGACGGCGTTTCGTACACACGATGGGCATTACGAATTCCTCGTAATGCCGTTTGGATTATCTAACGCACCAGCCACCTTTCAATCCCTCATGAACGAGATATTCCGTCCCTATCTCCGTAAGTTCGTGTTGGTATTCTTCGACGACATACTGATCTTCAGTAAGAGTCCTCAAGAACACACGTTACATGTGAAGTTGGTGTTAGAGAAGTTGCAGCAACATCAGCTCTATGCAAACATGAAGAAATGTGAGTTTGGAAGTACGAGCATAGAGTATCTGGGGCATATTATTTCAGAGAATGGGGTCGCAGCAGATAAGAAGAAGATAGTGGCGATGACAGAATGGCCAGTACCTCGAAGCGTTAAAGATTTGAGGGGCTTCCTGGGTCTCACAGGCTATTACCGAAAGTTTGTCAAGGACTATGGCTTGATTGCAAGACCTCTTACTGAGTTACTCAAGAAGGACAAGTTTGGATGGAGTGCTACAGCAAATGAAGCTTTCACAAGACTCAAGGAGGCTATGACAACTGTTCCAGTCCTCGCTTTGCCTGATTTTCAGGAGCAGTTTGTGTTGGAGTCAGACGCCTCGGGTAGAGGGCTGGGCGCGGTCCTTATGCAAAATCAACGGCCAATAGCGTTCTATAGCCAAGCGTTATCAGAAAGGCAGCAGCTCAAGTCAGTCTACGAGCGTGAACTCATGGCCATTGTATTCGCAATACAGAAATGGAGGCACTATCTTTTGGGGAGGAAGTTCATCGTTCGAACAGACCAGAAGAGCCTCAAATTTTTGTTGGAGCAGAGGGAGATTAACTTGGAGTATCAACGGTGGTTGACGAAACTCCTAGGGTTTGACTTTGATATTCATTACAAACCTGGTTTGGAGAACAAAGCTGCCGACGCCTTGTCACGGCGTGGGGTTTCTACGGAGCTGATGGCTTTATCAATACTGACAGCCATTCAACTTAAGGACGTCGAGAAAGAGTTGGCTCTGGATCCTGCTCTCCAGCAGTTACGCGAGGAAGTGCTAGCTCATGTAGGAGATCACAAGGACTATGAGGTGATCCAGGGAAGGTTGTTGAGAAAAGGGAGAATTGTTTTACCCAGAACTTCTTCATTGATTGGGGTGATACTGAGAGAACTCCATGATGGGCTCATGGGGGGTCATGGAGGTGTACAACGTACACAGAAGAAGATAGGGGACATGTTCTACTGGACAGGAATGATGAGTGATATAAGGAAGTACGTAGCTGCTTGCTCCATTTGCCAGCGCCACAAGTACTCGACTCTGGCACCAGGGGGACTGCTACAACCATTGGAAATTCCAGTGGCAATATGGGAGGATATAGCCATGGACTTCGTAGAAGGGTTACCAAAGTCAGAGGGGTTCAACGCGATCCTAGTGGTCATAGATCGTCTCTCGAAATATGCCCATTTCATCAAACTGCGACATCCGTTCACAGCAACTGAAGTGGCCCTTGTGTTTGTTCAAGAGGTAGTGAAGCTGCACGGTTTTCCTAAAACCATTGTCTCAGACAGAGATAAGGTTTCACCAGCCAGTTTTGGAAGGAAATGTTTAGACTGGCAGGCACATCCCTGTGTATGAGCACAGCCTATCACCCACAATCTGACGGCCAAACTGAGGTAACTAACCGAGGACTTGAGACGTATCTTCGCTGTTATACGAGTGACAAACCAAAGGCTTGGTCAAGGTACTTACCGTGGGCAGAGCTATGTTATAACTCGTCGTTCCACTCAGCTATCAAGATGACCCCGTTCAAGGCAGTCTACGGTCGTGACCCCCCGTTCATCCTCAAATACGAACAAGGGTCCACTTCCAACGCTGACTTGGAGAGTAAGTTGATTGAGAGGGATAACATGCTGAGTTTGATTCGCGAGCACATCAGTCATGCACAACAAGTAATGAAGAAGCAAGTCGATGGACATCGCAGAGAGGTAGAGTTTGAGCTTGGGGATATGGTGTATCTCAAGCTCCGTCCTTACAGACAACAGTCTCTCGCAAGGCGTGCCAATGAGAAGCTATCAGCCCGGTTTTACGGTCCATATGAGGTAATTGCACGAGTGGGCAAGGTTGCTTATCGGCTCAAGTTACCGGAGGATGCGAAGATACATCCTACTTTTCATGTGTCACAACTTAAGAAGGCTATTGGAGATGATAACACGATCTCTCCACTGCCTCCTTTACTTACAGCAGAGGGAGTGCTGGTAGCTCAGCCAGAGAAGGTGTTGGGGTCGAGAGTGAGTCCTGTATCAGGCCAAGACGAGTTGTTGATTCAGTGGAAGGGATTACCAGATTATGAGAGCTCTTGGGAATGGAAGAAAGTGATTCAGGGACAGTTTCCAGAGTTTGACCTTGAGGACAAGGTCAATTTTGCAGAGGGGGGTAATGTTAGATATGAAGCGTTACGACCTCCCTTGCTATATGAGTATACGAGAAGGAAGAAAGGGAGTCAGCAGAAGACGACAACGGAGAGCTGTGACGTGGCGCAGAGGACCACTTGAGTATGCGGTTATGAGGAATAAGGAATAAAGATGGTGAGCTGGAGATCTTGTTAAACATCCCACGTGATGTGTTGGCTGCGTAGGAACCTTTTCTATTTATATGAGTGAGTATTGTATTGGAGAGGCATCAAGAGATTTGATCATAAAGTTGTAAAGGGAGAGAGAGACCCTAAGATACTCTCTAGTTTGTTACGATCTTTCTTTATCAATACGAATCTCTTTCGTTTCTTAATACAATCCATAACATCGACAACGAAGAAACAAGACAGGGAAGTAATATGTCTTTACCAACTTGATGAAGATTTCATCGTTAGACTTCTTCTTGTTTGAGAGTTGTTGCATTGATTCAAACACTTTGGTATCAACTTTCCTCTCAGAGGTGTTCTGAGATTGAAGTGCCTTTCTCTTCTCCTCGAGTATTTTCTCATACTCATCCAGAGTCATTTCCTACCAAAACACAAACCAGTAAGCAATCAATACGAATAAAAAGCCAAGACAAGTATATAAGTTGTGTTCCATGTCCTATTAACAATACCTAGTGGTGTAACTGTAAATAACAACCTAACATCTCTCTTAATTCCTCTAATTACCTTAACCTCAGGCTCTTTCTGCTCCTCAACTTCAGTAGTGTTCTCCTTGTTAGCATCATCATCAGCAGGCTTCTCCACAACATCCTTCTCGTTTTCAACCCCAGCTGCTACTTCTTCAGTCTCGCTAAAAGAGACAAAGAGCTTCTTTTTAGTCCAAATTCACAATCATTTTCACTTAAAAACAAGCAATCAATGACAAAATGCATACACAGCAAGAACTTCTTCTCCTGGTGTTCCCCAGTTTCCACGACCAGCTCCTTCACGTTTGAAGTCACCCCTATAACCATAACATAAACTTAAGCTTTATGAGATTGATGATAATATGCAATAGAATAAGAGTAAGACAGACAGAGAGACAGACCCTCTGCCAGTTCCACTACGACGCTCAAATGCCCTTCGAGGACGTTCACCTTCACCAGCTTCACCACGTCTACCACCACGCGGAGGACCTACACCACCACCACCACGTCTCTCATAAGAAGGCTTTGAAACGTCTCCTTCCTCAGAGGGCTTACTGTATCCCCCTGAATATCCATTGTTACCTCCACGGTTGTAACCACCACGACCACGGCTAAATCCACCACCACCGCCACGTGGAGCATCACTCCTAGCCTCTCTCACTAATTAAGAACAAGAACAACATACAAAACAATCAGATACCAAATACAAAAAAAAAATCCAAACAGAAGAATAGAGTAAAGTGGATCTGAGACCAGCTTGAGAAGGAGGAGGCTGCTTCGAAGACGGAGGAGTTGACTTAGCAGGCAAGCCTGAGACAGGTGCAGGCTTCCTGGACTTATCAGCAGCGATGGAGACGGCGAGCTGGCTCGGATCCTCAGCATCGTCATCCAACAGATCAAAAGGGTTCAAAGTAGCCATTCCTTAAATCAAATACGAGTTATTACAGATACTTACTATCACACAGAAGACAAACACAACTAGTAACAACTAAGTGAAGCCATGGATTAACTAACAGGTCTAAAGAGAGAGACAAAAGGTCGGAACGAAGGAGACGACGATAAATGGGTGTTAGGATAGGAACTGTGACCGAAAAAGCCAACACGTAATCACTAGATATGATGATGTGTAATTGTGTATTCTATTCTGATACCAAACCAAAACAAAAACAAAAACAAAAACTCACATTATGTTATTTGTTTTATGGCCCATTTTAGTATTATTTGGTTTTCTTGGCCCATTTTAAATATTTTGCAATTACTTAACATGAAAATAGTTACATGTGATAATGTTTATATTGAAAACATGATATTTTTTTTTCCTCTGGTATTTTATTAAAGGTACAAGATCCAACAGGATCAAGCCCAACAAAACAGAAACAAAGCCCAAACTACGGGTCGGACGAAACTTAGCAAAGGCCCAACACAAAGCCCAACATTTACAGAAACTTTGAGCCCAAACCCAAAGAGAGAGAACCCGTTGAAGAAAAAAGCTTGCACCATCCACCACGTTGTTCGGTTACCCTGCAACCAATAGACACGCGTCAAGACATGAAAACTGTCTTCCTCCGGCGAAACTGAAGCGGCGCTGAAAGGAACTCCGATGAATCGGAGCCTTAACGGGGAGAAGAACCAAACACAATTCTTTTGAAAACATGATATATAAACATAATTTTTTGGTCAAATAAACATAACTACTAAAACCAAATATGATTCATATTAGTTACAAGTGAAAATGCAAAATAAAATAATAAGAACAAGTTTTGAATTATGAAATTTTGTTTTATCATTAGTTAGTTACATTTTGGATTACTTAACTAACAGTATGTCGGTTATACAGAATATAATAAAAAGTGCATCCCGTCAAAACTCAAAAGTACTCTTGTTTTCTTTTCTTCTTCCTTTTGAAGGCTATCAAAAGTACTTTGTTGGATTCCTATTATCAATAGACGAAATGACATTTCTAACTATAGACGCCGACACCCACCCAACCCCCCCCCCATTGGTAATGTTATTCTTACTGTGTGTCCGCTCTCAGCACACATACAGCGCAAGCGTTTATCTTTTGTGATTGTGTTATATAGGCTTGTTAGAGAACCCGAGATGAAAAAGAAAAGATAGGAAATATAT